>NC_143402.1:74805149-75106802 GCF_052110815.1 Crocodylus siamensis | reverse complement strand
TATCACATAAACCACATTCAGATTCGATGCTCATCTTTTGTGGTTGTTACTGAGCTACATCTAATGCAGTGACTGCGCTCGTCGAATATTAGCTATTTTCTAGCCATCTACTTCCCTAAGAATGAAGATGGCAAGTACCTGGCTCATAGGACACTTGACATCTTTCTGTTTACCTGACAGTGCTGCTTATATTAGATACAGAATAATCTAAGGGAGACAGTACATTGTATACCGGTACCCATCCATGTTTTATCAGCAGCTTACAACACTGAAAATGTCAAAAGGCTCCTCCAGATAAATATTTTCAAACTAGTTTTATGTCTTACATGATTTGCATTAAAATATCATCTGCTTTTATGCTCACATCCTGTTATATACAGGTATCCTCATGTGAGATACAGACATATCAACAAGCCCTATAGGGATAAAAAGACTCAATGGAAGGGGGTTTTTTTTATTCACTTATCCACATGACTCATTCGTTTTAAGGTACAGAGAGTCTTTTATTGCTGTTGCAACACTTGCAGCCATTTATTTTGAAGGGCGTAAGTGTTTGAAACAAAGCTAAAGCTCACGAAGATCCGGTACTTTGAAGAGGTGATCTGTAATATTAAAAATTGCATCATCATTCTCTATCTTAAAAGGCAGCGGCATCACCACAGGCCCACAGCTGTGCAGCGAGCCACTGTCTCAACACGAACACTGAGGCAAGTCCCAGACTTATAATGCACCTGCAAGTTCTCTAATCTTGCTCTAAGAGTACTGACTAAGCACTGGGTAACTTGTCAGAGACAGCTTGTTTACCGAAAATAAGGTTCTTTTTAAACTGCAACCATATTGGAGCATTTTAATTAAGCTGTAAAACTTCAAGAACTGGGGCCCACAGGTGCGAAACGGTACAAACTGATCGGAAGATATTTACCTACCTTCTGGTATGGTAGGAATTCAGTTCTTCCTGTAGGACAGATGCTCTCTTCTGCAGAAAGTTTACCTGCAAAAATACATAAAAATGGTGCACAAAAATCTAACGAATAATGTAGCAGGATATCACACAGACTGATTATACTGTCTAAACCCTTTGTATGCTGGTAAGATAGAATAGCACCAGGATCACAAGCTAGGCTTCAACAATGCTTCACAGGAAGATGCTAGGATGGTTGCCCTGGACTATGTACCCATAGCCTTTCTGATCCCAGGAAGCCAAGATGGATTTTGAACCTGGACCTGTTCTCAATGATGTAACAGGTGGACGAAGCATGGCACTGAGTCAAACCCCACCCCTGGGCTCTGACTCTGAGAAAGTCACTTTGCTCATTTGTCTTGGTTTCCCGATCTGAAAAATGCTAATAATAGTATTCACCTGCCCTATGGGTACACATGGTTATTATGGGTGCAACGGTTATTATTCCTACGTAGGTAGCCATAAAGAGTACAGGGGGCGGGAGAAAGACCGCTGTAGCAATGTGCTTTCTATTTTACTGAAGTTTTAGAAAATGTTGCCAGTTTTCCTATTTATTTCCGTCTAACAGCGTCGGGTTGCGTTACCGGACCTTGCCTCCTCAGCTCCCTGGAAATGTTCATAATTCTGACAGGTGCAGGGACTCCACTGCCCCCCTTGTCTGATGTTTTCAAACAGGAATTTCAACAATTTTCAGACCAGGATACCTGCACTTCAGACAAGAACCTGATTTCCCCAACAGTCTCCAACTACTGCATACTGTTGCAAATGCAGCCAGTAGGTATGCATTTCTGGGTTAACACCCAGTCGAAGAGTGCGCAGTTACTTTTACTCTTTTGAAATGCTGCTGATGCAAACGGGATATTCAGTTCCGTTTTTTAACTCACTGGAATGTGTGGTAGTCTTATATTTGTCCCAGTGAAATCCTTACTACCAGTTAATTGTAAACTTTTAAAACATTTTTTTACTATCAACTGGCAACATATTTCCCTGGTAGATTTTTGACTCTTTTTTTTTCCCCACAAAGACTTAAACTAGACTGTCTATTGTTGCCACTGGGAATTTCTTCATGAAAAAGAGTATCTGCAACCTTAACAATTCACTGGTGCCACAGGAACATAAAACTCTCGTTCTTCTCAGAAGTCACGTCATGTTTTCAACATCCTTCTGGAAGAACAGGACATAGTGTGCAGGAAGAGTCACAGTGTTGCTAAGTACAGAGCCAGTACAACCTGCCCAGGGCAGCTTGCATGTCCAAGGATCACAGTAGCTCCTTTAGGACCTAATGTTCAGGTGATGGTTTATGATCCTCACACCCATTTCAGTTGCTACTTCCCAAGCTAAACCCCTTTTCCTATAAGTATGACCAACATTAGTTGTTCTTAAATGTAGGAACTAACATTTGGCTGCACTGCACCATGTTTTCATTGCACCTAACTTACCACAGCCCAGATCACTCTGTATCAGGGACCTACCTGCCCTCTTTAATAGTTACCTCTCTCCAATATCCTTGTGCTGTTGTAGATTTTTTTGTAATAAATTTATGGGGGGGTTTTCAGGTCCCTGATAAATAAGATTACATAATGGCCCAACAGAAAGACATGACTGAACTTGAACATGATTCCCTCTTTATAATGAAATTTTAATGCCACACTTAAGCAGCTTGCAATTTCTATCATGTGTAACTCATTGAATTGGGGTAATTTTTGTTCCTTATTAAAACATATTGCAGTACCAAGTCAGGGGCCTTACAGAAATAGAAATATTTCACATTAATATTATTACATTTAACAACGAATGCAGCAGGTTTGTGGGATGGTTCATTGTCTGGGTTGCAAAGGAAACAAAAGGGTCCCTTCCAATGCATGCTGAAACGGTTCTCCCTAGAGAAACGGTGCTAATAGATGGTAGCTAGATGTACCCTCCCCTGAAGAGGTCATTCCTGAAAGGCTGAAACATCATCCCTGATTTATTTTCTGCTTTCTGCAGATCTTTAAGGCAAATGTCTTGAATCAAGAGAGATGACACTTTGCCTACCAAGGAGCCGAGGGAGGGAACCCTCCTCCTGGCCACTGGAAGACGGGCGTGTGTGACAAGTACTGAAATCTTGTCAGTTTATTCCTGACATCAATTCAATGTGTTGTACTGCCAAATATAATCCAGTCACAACTGCCTTTTAAAGAGAGACATGTTTTATCTGGATACTAAAATGGGAGCTAACTAGATGCTGAGATTTTACCTGAGATTTTAAAGACGCAATGGTATCTTCGAGTTCCTGTCTCAGAGACACTGGCATTAGACCTTTGAGTTTGGTTTCATATTCTTGTCGAATATAGGTGATCTGAAATGGAACAGAGAAATTTAAATGCTAAGATTAAAACTAATCTTAGAGGCAGGTTTGTGTCTTCACAGCCAGTTTCTTCTCAGAGTAATCTCTCTCAATTTGGACACAGGGCAGGAATGATTTGGGTGTAAGAAAATGGAGGCACAGAGCAGAGAACAGAATCGGTACGAGTGAACAGAGCTGCGACAACCAAGATCCAGCCACCACTATTGCCACTGAAATGGTGTCTCCTTTTTGGGTCAAGTGGCAGGCAGTGCCTTTCTGCTCCTATCATTGCCCTTTATACTGGCTGCAGGCTTAGGAATCAAGAACCTCCTGCCCTGTGCTCTCATGTCACTTGGTAATGACAGTAGCACCGATAACCATCTCCAAATGTGTTTTACTGGGGGCATGGAAAAGAGAAAAATGTTAGCAAACCTTTGTAGAAGAGCAAAGGAGAATAAGGAAGGCCAAGAGGAGGAAGGGGCAATGAGGTTACCACCTACTAATGTGCTCTGGTGGCTTCGGTGGGAGCTAGATCAAGCAAGAACGTGCTGCTTGTATCGTAGTCCCCACACACAAGTGAAATAACTCAATGTCTGTTTTTTTTTAATGCTTTGAAGTGGAGAAGTTTTGTAAGGAGGATTTTTTTCCACGGATGTGACTATTCTTTATTTGCATCTGGTCTCTTCTTGGACTTCATTCCAGTGCTATTGATGCCCTCCAGCTGAGTGATGCAGTCAGAAGAGTTTAATGACTTGTCAATACCCATCTAGGTATTCTGAGGAGCTTGCCTTGGAGATATTATTTTATGCAAAATTTGCAAGTTGTTCCTTGCCCTTCATAGCACATTTTTCAGTCACATTCACTGAACCGTAGTTCAAGCAGCTCATCTACTTTTCTAACTAAGCTCTAAAAGTACTAACTTGAGGAGAAGCAAAGTATTTTGGAAAGATAATTTTACAGCAATTTCTAGGCACATTATCTGATACCCTAACAGATTCCACATGATATTGCCTTCTCCTTGACCTTTCTCTTTTCATTACAATGAGTTCAAGACCTAGATGGGGATTCAAACACTCACAAAATTTTTTTAAATGTGTGGACTTGGAATGGGCATCTTCAAAAGACAAAGGTGCTATTTCCTTACATAAGAATGAGGCTATCTAACAAGGAAGTATACTATCTTAGCACCTCTTTGTTATATATGCATACAAATATCAATGGGAATTTTTGTCTCCATCCTGACAACGGAGGAAACCATGAAGTGATTTTATCTGCACGTAAATGATCAATGGATCATTTACACATGGATTCAGTATTTACTTAAGTCAATGGAAGGACTTCGGTTGCTTTCAGTGGGCACCGAGTAAAAATCTTTAAATGATAAAAGATTCAAAAGGAAATCACAGCGAGTCAAACATCCTTTTGTAAGGCCAGCATGGGTAAGGCAGGACAGTTACTGCAGCCACAATGGAGTGATGCAGCAAGCATCAGGCCCAGCGGCCTTCATTCCCTAGCCCAAATGAGCAAGTACAGCTGCGTTAGCCAGGGATAACTCTGACACAAGTCCAGAGTGGGGCTTGAACTCCCATCTCAGGAGTCATAATAGTGACATTGACTCATAGAAAATGAGGGCAGGAAGGGACCTCAGGAGGTCACATCTAGTCTAACCCCTGCTCCAAGCAGGACCAGCCCCGACTACATCATCCCAACCGAGGCTTTGTCTAGCAGGGTTCTGAAAACCTCCAAGGATGGAGCTATCACCACCCCTCTGGGTAACCTGCTCCAGTGTTTTACTACCCTCCTAGTGAGAAAAGTTTTCCTAATATCTAACCTCAACTTCCCTTGGGGCAACTTGTGCCCATGCTCCTTGTTCTGTCACCTCCCACCACTGAGAACAGCCCAGCTCCATCCTCTTTGTAACCCCCCACTTCAGGAACCCAAAGGCTACTATTAAATCCCCCTTCAGTCTCCTCTTCTCTAGACTAAATAACCCTGGTTCCCTCAGTATTTCCTCATAAGTCATGTCCCCCAGCCCCCTCACCAATTTTGCCACCCTCTGCTGGGCTCTCTCCAACTTGTCCACATCCTTTCTGTAGTGGGGGCCCAAAACTGGACACAGGACTCCAGATGTGGCCTCCCCAGTGTTGAATAGAGGGGAAGAATCATCTCCCTTGACCTCCTGCCAGTGCAGCACAGGATGCCATTCTTGGCAACACGGACACACTGTTTGCTCATATTCAGCTTATTGTCCACTGTAACCCCCAGGTCCTTTTTTGCAGAGCTGCTGCTCAGCCCATCAGCCCCCAGCCTGCACCGGTGCAAGGGATTGCTCTATCCTAAGTGCAGGACTTTGCACTTGTCCTTCTTGAACCTCATGAGATTCCCTTTGGCCCAATCCTCCAATTTGCCTAGATCACTCTGAATCCTAGCCCTATCCTCTAGCATATCTACTGCTCCCCCCAGCTTGGTGTCATCTGCAAACTTGCTAAGGGTGCACTCTGCCATCTTCCAGGTCGATGAACAAAACTGGCCCCAGGACCAACCCCTGGGGCACTCCTCCTGATCCTGGCTGCCAGTTAGATATTGAGCCCTTGATGACTACTCTCTGAGCCTGATGCTCCAGCCAGTTTTCTATCCACCTTACGGTTCATTCATCCAGCCTGTACTTCCCTAGCTTGCCTGCAAGAATGCTGCGGGAGACCGTATCAAAAGCCTTGCTAAAAATCAAGGTGCACCACAGCCACCAGTCTCCCCACATCCACAGAGCCAGCCATCTCATCATAGAGGCAGTCAGGTTGGTTAGGTATGACTTGTCAATGGTGAATCCACGCTGACTGTTCCTAATCTCCTCCTTCTCCTCCAAGTGCTTAGAAATGGCTTCCTTGAGGATCTGCTCCATGATTTTTCCAGGAACTGAGGTGAGACTGACTGGTCTGGAGTTCCCTGGATCCTCCTTCTTCCCTTTCTTAAATATGGGCACTATGTTTGCCCTTTTCCAATCATTCAGGACCTCTCCTATTGCCATGAGTTTTCAAAGATGATGGCCAATGGCTCTGAAGTTACATCAGCCAAATCCCTCAGCACCTTTGGGTGCATCCCATCCAGCCGCATGGACTTGTATACATCCAGCTTTTCTAAATAGTCCCTAACCTGTTCTTTTGCCTGGTGGCTGCTCACCTCCTCCCCAAACTGTGCTGCCAGGTGCAGTAGTCTGGGAGCTGACCTTGCCTGTGAAGACTGAGGCAAAAAAGGCACTGAGTACTGCACCCTTTTCTGCATCCCCTATCACAAGGTTGTCTCCACCATTCAGTAAGGGACCCACACTTTCCCTGATCTTCCTCTTCTGACACACTTGTAGAAACCTTTCTTATTACCCTTCACGTCCTTGCTATCTGCAACTTCAATTGAGCTTTGGCCTTCCTGGCTTCATCCCTACACACCTGAGCAACGCTCCTATACTCCTCCCTAGTTATTTGTCCAAGTTTCCACTTCTTATAAGTTGCTTTTTTGTGATTTGGTTTACTGAAGAGATCCCTGCTAAGCCAATCTGGTTTTCTGCCATACTTGCTAGTTGTCCTGTACATTGGGATGGTTTGTTCCTGCACTCTCAGTAAAGCCTCCTTCAAGTACAGCCAGCTCTCCTGGACTCTTCTCCCCCTCATTCTGGCTTCCCACGGGATCCTGCTGCCTTTCTGAAGTCCAGGGTCCTTACTTTGCTGCTCTCCATCTTCCTTTCCTCAGGATCCTGATCTCAGTCCTCTTGGGGTCACTGCTGCCATCCACTGCTACATCCCCCACCAATTCTTCCCTTTTGTGAGCAGCAGGTCAAGAAGAGCATGGCCTATTTGGCCGTTCCAGCACTTGCACCAGGCCGTTGTCCCCAACACTCTCCAAAAACGTCCTGGATTGCCTGCACACTGCCGTATTACCCTCCCAGCAGATGTCAGGGGGACTGAAGTCCCCCACGAGAACCAGGGCCCATGACTGGGAAACTTCTGCTAGCTGTCTGAAGAAGTCTCATCCACTGCTTCCTCCTGGTCTGCTGGTCTATAGCAGACCCCACCACACCACCCCCCTTATTTGCTCACCCCTCTGACCCTAACCCAGAGGCTCTCACCAGGCCTCTCTCATTTCAGTCTGGAGCGCTGAGTAATCGTATGGCTCTTTGACATACCCTTAACTGCTCTGCCACCACACTCCTAAAGAGCTAAGAAAATTTAAAGATTAAGGGCCAAGGCACAGGAGTTTCAAACTACTATGTCTGCTGTTTTTGTCATATCCATGCACTGCTCCAATGACATTTTTGGTACCTCCCAAGAATGCCCACAGCCACATTACAGGGCCTAATTTATAGCCATGTTGGGACTAATTTATAGGCAGTTAGGAAAAAGAATATCAACAGCTGCAGGAATCATTTTCGTATTCCTTTATTTTTTTTATTAACTTTCCCCTACTCTTAAGATTAATATTTTAACTAACTGCCAACCTAAAACGGACAAAGGGCATTTCTAAAGGCCCAGTTGTAAGCAAAGGATGCTGCCACACAAGAAATTCTTGTGACTCAGGCTTCTCAGGCCTGTGTTGCCCTGGTACGTTGTTTGTGTAATAATCGTGAGTCCCTGGGGAGTTTGGGTGATGGCTGTTTATCAAATTCCTCTGAAACACTAGCACTCTAAGAGCATGCAACTAGACGGAGGATTAGAGCTGCGATTGCAGCTGTAGGGAGAAAAGTTTCTGGCAGATATAACAATGCCTCCCAGATGAAGACAAGGACTAAGCACAGAGCTCTGATCTGGGATGCTGTTTCCAAACACACCCCGGTGGTCCTTTGCCTTTAAAACAATTACACTGCACAAGATGCTACCTTGTACATACCACAAGCAACCTATTTAAGGCCTGCTCCTGTACAACCTCAGAGCTTTTTGCACTTTGATGCTACTGGGAGGAGGCCATAACAGTAGATATGGAGGCTGACTGGTAGTCATCTCTGAGAACAGAAATGGAGCATCGAGACCAAGGAATTTCAAAACACCCGGATAACGTAGCTGTATAAACATAACAATTCATTTCTTAAAGGCCACTGTTATGTTCATGTAACTAGATGATTGTTCCTTCTGATTCATGTGTATATGCAAAGCTTGATCCTACTTAAATGGGAAAAAAAAGCAGTAGAAAGAAGCAGTGAGAACTTAACTGCCATCCTAAAAAATGCTTTGCCAACAGTAGATCCATTTGCTTTAAAGTACTTATAAGTCCAGAGCCTTCAAAAATTAATTCAGTGCTGACAATTTAAAGGACTTCTGGCTGATATGACACTTGTCTGGAAATATGCTTTTTGGATAGGTGATTAGGTGTCGGGTTGGGACCACGGTGGAGGAAGGATGGCCGGGGGGTGAAGGTGCTGGCCTGGAACCTGGAAGAAAAGATCCCTGCCCAGCTCCTGACATCCCAAGTGACCTTGAGCAGGTCGCTACGCCTCCCTCTGTGGAACCCCAGGAGGAAATTGCAGATCCCAACAGATTATCTGGACCATTGGTGCCCAGCACCATCAGCACCCAGATTATGTTGATATGATGAAGGTGAAATGAGTCAAGGTAGGACCATGTATGTCTATTGTGAATTCGAACACATTTCATGATCCAGTTGAAGAGCAAACTCATCTTTATGAATTACTGATCCTACTACATGGGGGAAATGTAAGGTTGCTGTTACTTTAGTGCTCTCTCATACAGAGGGGTCATAATAGGCAGCTACATAAAGTTGGCTGGCTAGCAATGTATTTTACACTACTGCAGTGCCAAACATCAAATTAAGTCACTTCCTACAAACTGGATGTACTTCTTCACACACCTAAGCAGATAACCATGGAAGTAATGAATCAAAAGTGGGAACGTTTGAGTGGAGCCGTTTAAAAAATGGAAATGGAAAAGGAGGAATTGAGATTAGGCAAACTGCAGTGCTCATTCCCATTGCAGTGATTAGGAAAACAGACCTAAGAGATTTAGAACATGTCCCTGGTTGAAGACAAGGGAAGTGAACACAACTGAGAGCCTAAACAAAATATCCAAATATTACTGCACTCCAAAGTGAAGAATCACAGTGGAGCAACAGCATCACCATTTGCAAATAAAAGGAAGATAAAATATTAGTTGATTTTATTACAGGAAGGTGAAATTTTCAGAAAAACTGGGCGTGGCTGCTGTAGATGTGTGTCGTGGTAGGATATGTAGTTAGTCAGCCTATATTCAAGGGTTCCTCATGTACCATTATTACTAAGTAGTGGTATATTGAGATATGTCAGCTAGAGTGGGATAGCACCATGCATCTTCCCAATGTTAATGTATTCACTGAAACCCTGAGCCAGCAAAGCACTGACATCACTTTTCAGCTCTGTCCTGAAGCTTGTGAGCAGGCTCGTTTAATTCAGCAAGACTACGCGCGTGTGTAAACACCTTTGCTGAACTGGAACCTTCCCTGTCCTCAGCTTAGTACGTGCGAGTTGTTCCACTGACCTCACCAGGACAAACCACCTGCGTATAGTTAAGTACATGCTTATGGGTTTTTTCTAGATTAGGGCCTAAATTTATAACTAAATCCAAAGAGGATATTCACTAGAGGACAGACTCGCAGAGTGCTCTTTAAAACTTTTAACTGGAAATTTCCATAAGAGTGAATTCACACACCACTTCATGCTAATCAAGTTTCAGATACAATCTGATTCAAATCTGCCAAGAAGTTTTGCCATCAGGACTACAAATCAAAATGGGCAGGTTTTATTTATTTGAAAGTGAGATGAGTTATGACTTCCAGTTTCTCTTTAAAGAATGCACATGCTTAAACATTTGACAACTAGAAATAAATTAGAGCTCCCTTAAAGAAGTGCCAATTATATTCTTTTGGAAAAAGCAAATCTTGCCAAATGTGTATTATTTACAATGATCGTGCAAAGGGAATGAGATAGGCACCTCTGGTGACAGTTCAGGAGACTCCCATCCATAAATCCTTTCCACACACCACCAAGAGAAAGTAAATATAAAGACAAATACAAGCACAAAGAAAAACAGGAATAATTCTGAAACAAACAAAACCTTCTTTGAACATAGAGTGTGAGAGAGAAATTATGATTAAGATTTATATATTTTTTTAAAATTCAGATAAATTTATGCTATTATTTCTATGAGTGCCGAAAAACACTGTGTGTGCATGCACACATGCTTTGCCAGGATAAATATTTTTTGAGCCAAGCGCTCGTTTTGGGTGGGGTTCTTGATGCATGTATATTTGTGCTCATTCAACATGTGTTACACGTGTTCTTAGTGAGACCAGAGAAGAAACAGACAGCTGGAACAGCTAAATGGTTTTATTTTCAGAAGCTTAAAAAATTGAAAGGCCCATTTTACCAGTTGTGCTGGATGACTTGCACAACCACAAAGCTAGAGACGATGCATTAATTCACCCCAAAAAGCGCAATGCTTAAAAAACTGGACTGCACATGGAGAGATGAATTTCAGGGAATGAGGCCAGTGCCCCAGCTCTGGCTAAAGGCTCCAGGAGTACAAGCTGTGCTGTGGATGTCATTTAATTTATGGCAACGGTGGCTGCAGCCTCCCCCCGCATTTATGTGAAAACTCCTGGTTATCCACTTTGGTGGCCAGAGGTCCCAGTCTACTTATTTATAGCTATATTTCAAGGCTCTGCCATGTGTCCCAGTCCCATCTGAGGTGCAACACAAACACAGATACTTAGGGTCAAAAAAAAATTCTTGTACTAGCTCCCATCAGGGCATATTTCATCTGCAATGACTTCTAGACACATGCCAGTCTTCCTCTTTACATATTTTCTCTCTCTACACTTTCTAGAAGCCACATGAGTTTCATTTAAAATATTTGTAACACAAACTTCAGTTAAGATATTGCTCTGTAAGTGCAACAGGCACACTCAAATTCTGTAGCGGGCCACTGCCGGCCAGTGCAATCAGAGCAATCTAACCACATGCTTTCATAAAGTTGTTATTCATTTTTGACAGTGCAAACCAGCAGAGGCTGAAGCTAGCCAGTTGCTTTTCATGAAGGCAATTCTTGGAAAGTCATGAAGAAATATGTACCATGCTTCAGAGTCCAGACACAGATTACTATGCTGGCTGGGAGGGAAAAGAGAGAGACAGAGAGAAACAATTCCTGGTAGCTGAAGGATTTGCTTGAGGCTGATTCTTGCAATGATTTCTTGCTGCATTTCAGTGAAAAGCTACAAGCCCTTTTTTGTAATGAACCTGATTTTCAAAATGCCACTATTGCATGTGCTTGTTAAGGCAATCTGTTGAAAATATCTTACTTTCAACTACATTCACTAATAATTGCATCACAATGGGATGTAAATAAGATCCCAGCTGTTTCCTGTCATATAATGATAAGCAACATGCTGGTATTGTTGGCTAAAGTTATTATGAAGGTTCATTGACCCACAAGATTAAAATAGATCATGGTAAAAGTCTAAATTACTTCTTTGTAACTAAAAAAACCACATAAAGTGGGCTAATATATGCTAATTGTGATGAGGAAGGTTCATTTTTAACATGTATTTAGACCAACGAGGGCTATTTCTGAAAGAGGGTTTTGGTCCTAAAGGTTTGCTTGTTCTTTTATAGCCTCTCTAGGACCTACAGATGTTGCACTCTTTTATATCTGAGAGATGTTTAAAACTGCAGTTCTTCAGCCCTTGGTGTGCTGGATGGGGCAGGTCATTGTGAAAGCTCTTCTGCTGCCCTAGGAAAGCTTCTCTTTTTCTTCATCTTGATGAGTTGATTTAATCCAGCAACCCCCAGGAAGGGTTTTAATATTAAGCTGCCACACTGCTTTTTTGTTTACTCAGGTTTGTGGCTGGTGTGCGAGGTTTGAAATTCGACCATCAATCATCTTTGAGGTCAATGGAAGCAACTGAAAGCTAAATTTGCCACAAATAAGTAAAGTGACTTTTGGTTGGTCACATGACAAGTTCGGAACATAAAAGGTGAACTATTCACATTTACCCTTGTACTAAATAGAGGAAACTGAACCGCTGGGCATAAAATGATGTCATGCTTAAAGGTTTGCATACTTACCTGAATTACTCAAAGCTCAGCCCTGCAACCGTATTCCAAACCCAGCAACTCTCTCTCCTATGGTTGCCTGCTTTCAAACGGCCCGAGTTGTTAACTTTCTGCAGTGTCTTCTCTGGGATGCCTTGGCAGCTTGCTAAGTTCTGGGAGGTCTTGTTCCTCTACGGATGAAGCAAAGGAGCATCTTTGAGGAGCAAGGTCTCTTCTGCTGGGTGCTTTGGCATCTTCATCTCCGTGGCTTAGGAAAAGCCCTGGCAGCTTCTTTTCTCTGTAGTCTCCACTTCTGAAGGTGCGGGGCTGGCCTGGCCTCCTCACAGATCTGCCTTGTTCGTGCATGAAGGCGTCACAGAGCTGATGACCCAAGAGGCGCGCCAGCACCAGGAGTTCTAGAGTGGGTCAGATGCTTTCCGCAGCCCATTAAAAAACACAAACTGGATCCAATTATTAAATAGGTACTTTGCGTCAGTCTTTCATCAGTCCCATGGGACGCCCATGCCTGCTATGGGACAGGGAGATCTGGGTGATGGGGATCCCCTACCCTCCATAAATGCTGACCTTGTGAAGGAACACCTTGAGAAGCTGGATACCTTCAAGTCAGCCGGCCCTGACAATCTGCACCCCAGGGTACTCAAGGAGCTGGTGAGCGTCATAGCCCAGCCCCTGGCACGGGTCTTCGAGAGCTCCTGGCGCTCTGGTGTAGTGCCCGAAGACTGGAAGAAGGCCAGTGTGGTGCCGATCTTCAAGAAAGGGAGGAGAGTGGATCCGGCTAACTACAGGCCCATCAGCCTGACTTCTGTCCTGGGGAAGATCTTAGAAAAGTTTATTAAGGAGGCCATCCTTGAGGGACTGGCCCAGGCTAACATCCTAAGGGACAGCCAGCACGGGTTTGTTGCGGGTAGGTCTTCTTTGACCAATCTCATTTCCTTCTATGACCAGGTGACCTATCACCTGGACAAGGGAGAAGAGATTGATGTCATATATCTTGACTTCAAAAAAGCCTTTGATCTGGTATCCCAGATCACCTCTTGGCCAAACTGGCCAGTTCTGGCCTTGGCTCCACCACGATCCGCTGGCTGGGAAACTGGCTCCGTGGTCGGACCCAGAGGGTTGTGATTGATGGCAGTCACTCATCGTGGTGCCCTGTGACCAGTGGGGTCCCTCAAGGCTCTGTCCTGGGACCCATACTGTTCAACATCTTCATTAATGATGTGGACATTGGAGTCAGGAGTGGACTGGCCAAGTTCGCCGATGACACCAAACTTTGGGGCAAAGCATCCACGCCAGAAGATAGGCGGGTGATCCAGGCTGACCTGGACAAGCTCAGCAAATGGGCGGATGAGAACCTGATGGTGTTTAACACCGAAAAATGCAAGGTTCTCCACCTTGGGAGGAAAAACCTGCAGCATCCTTATAGGCTCGGCAGTGCTACGTTGGATAGCACTACAGAAGAAAGAGACTTGGGGGTCATCATTGACCACAAGATGAACATGAGCCTGCAATGCGATGCTGCGGCTAGTAAAGTGACCAAAACGCTGGCTTGCATCCATAGATGCTTCTCGAGCAAATCCCGGGACGTCATTCTCCCCTTGTACTCGGCCTTGGTGAGGCCGCAGCTGGGAGTACTGCGTCCAGTTTTGGGGTCCACAATTCAAAAAGGATGTGGAGAAGCTTGAGAGAGTCCAGAGGAGAGCCACGCGCATGATCAGAGGTCAGGAAAACAGATCTTACGGCGACAGGCTGAGAGCCATGGGACTCTTTAGCCTGGAAGAGCGCAGGCTCAGGGGTGATCTGATGGCCACCTATAAGTTTATCAGGGGTGACCACCAGGATCTGGGGGAACGTGTGTTCACCAGAGCGCCCCAAGGTATGACGAGGTCGAATGGTCACAAACTCCTGCAAGACCGTTTCAGGCTGGACATAAGGAAGAATTTCTTTACTGTCCGAGCCCCCAAGGTCTGGAGCAGTCTGCCAGCGGAGGTGGTTCGAGCACCTACATTGAACACCTTCAAGAGTAAATTGGATGCTTATCTTGCTGGGATCCTATGACCCCAGCTGACTTCCTGCCCCTGGGGCAGGGGGCTGGACTCGATGATCTCCCGAGGTCCCTTCCAGCCCTGATGTCTATGAAATCTATGAAATCAATTCAGTCCAGATTTCCTAACATGGTTTGAGCCAGAGGAGCACAGGGAGAGAGCAAAATACAAGCAAAGGAAACAAAGTGGAATGACTGAGGATTTCCAAAAACTAAAACTCCTAAACTTGCCTTCTGTCAGGACTGAATCTAGGATTTTGCAAAAATCTGATGACACCCAGCCAGCAGTTGACTTAATTAAGTTTTCGACTGCATTTTATATATGATCAATTCTGTACTATTCAAAAGACAGGAAATTAAGTAGTGATCAGAACATGTGAGTATAGTGACATTTCATGCGTTTTAAATGTTGTTGCATTTTCTGTGAATTTTATGCGAATGAGATGTAAACAGTAATACCCGCTTCTGTTCTCTGGAATATATCCCTACATTATTTAAAGCATGGCATCTGGTTTACAGGAAAAAATGCTGTTTAAATCAGAAATGTCTGAAAAAAGTATTTGCATCTGTTTCTTCAATACTCATCTCTGAAAACAGACACTGCTGCGATAATTCTGGAGTCAGCGCAAGGTCCAAAACGCATAAAGAAATGTGTTACCTTGTGATTTAAGCAAAGGACCCAGGCACTACTAACCTTTAATCACTATTCTGCAGCACGGGGAAAATCATTTAGTTTCCTACTCAAGTCTCACTGGGCGCCTCTACATGAGTGCGACAGCTGCTCTGACGTGCTGTAATTACAGCGCATTGGAGCAGACTCGATTAATCCAGCCTGCTGGAGCGTAGCAATTACCATGCTCCAGCAGCCTCCCACGTCTTGCGTATCAGCACCCCTGCGCTTCCAAATGGCAGCGGGGCGCTTGAACTAAAGCTCATTCAGTGAGCTTTAGCTTTAGCTCAAGCGCCCCCGCTGCCATTTTGAAGTGGGGACGCTGATACACGAGACACCGTGGCACTTCAGAGTGGCTCTTGGAGCTCCTCTGATTAAAGCACTGCCCCCTTCAGCCCCGGAGCACGTGTTAAATATTTGCCACTAACCCTAAAGGTGACTATTACTAATCCAGTATGTAGCTACTTTACCCAGGTGATGTGAAGACAGATTGGTTCATTTCCAGCAAGCGCCATGTTATTGTCAATATTGCCAATCGGGTATGTGGAACTAATGATTTAACAAAGATTCGTTCTGTTCTTCCTGGCTGCAGCGACCAGTCCTGGACTCTTCAAGCTCCAAGTGAAACCAGCTGCAGTCCCTTGGACCTGGTCAGATTCCCCGGGGTCCCATCTATCGTGAATCATTCAACCAGCCAGCTCTCTCCTTAGTAAAGGACCTTGGTTATCCAAATCCTCAGTTTCATAAAGTTACAGGTTCTTCCCCCTCTAACAAGTCCTTAATAACACTTCAGTTTTGCTGTAGGTAAGCATCCCAACTTGCTCATCTCAGGCTTGAATACCGGATTCCCCAAAGCACTCTTGAAACCAAGAAACATGCTTGATCATTCTGCCTTATTTTCACAACCGACTACAATAACAACCCTCTTTGCTATTTAGTGCGCATATTCTCTTATTTCAGGGGTGGGAGGTTGGAATTTCTGCCCACACTCAGAAATGCATGTTGAAACTTGGTTCCTACAGATTTAAAGAAATACAATATGTAATTTGACAGCACTGTTCTTAAGTTTTCAAAAGTTACAAGCAAGCATCAGAAACTTCAGGAATTTGTTCAACTGAAAACAGCAACTGAGCAAGACCCGACAAACGCGTGATCTGGTCCAACAGGCACCATGTTGTTCCATGATGGGAAAATAAATATAGCGACAGAACCTATCCTGCTTTCAAAATTTCAATAAAACATAAGCTGGTGGCACAGCTGACCTTTTTGTTTTTGTCTTTAGCTAGTAAACCATTTGAGAGTCCAAAACACCTTTTGCCTTGCTGTTTAACTAACCCCTGGGGACTTCCAGTTATGCTGAAATGTTCAATGCACAATCTGAGCTTTCTGCTCTAAGTCAGTTTCTTTCAACCTGCATCCAAGAGACCTTATTACTTCACTGGCTTGTATTTCAATATCTTTCTTTTCTTAACCCAGATCCCCCACCTGGAAAATCCTCTGTTTGTAGTTAAGCACTAAGAGTCTATATAATTCATAACTGCAAAGGAAGGGAAGCCAGGCAAAACTTTAAAAAAAAACCCAGCAGGCTGCATATGGCAAGAGCAACATTCTTGGGATTACACAGGCTGGATAGGAATAAAAGCTTTTACTGTCAACACCAGAGTAACTAGGAATGCTGTGGTTAGAAAAATTCTCACTGTTGCCTCCACCTCTCAGTCCTGAGGGGTCCTCCATTGTCACTGCTGGAATGTGAGGATCCCTGGCTCCTTCACCCCTCATCCTGCAGGACCCATCACTGCTATTCTTTCAGCTCACGTCTCTGCTGTTCTTGAAGTGACTAAAGAAACAACTGCTTGCAAAGAGTGGCCCTCTCTTTCCTGGACTGCAAGGGAGGGGCTTCCACGGTGCTCCCAGCACATGCTGACCTGGAGCAAAGAACAGAAATCTCAACTAGCTGTTCTTCACAGGGATGGCCTGACAAACACATGCAACTAATTCATGCTTCAGTCAATGGCAGAGAAATGCTAAGATGATATCACAATAATTCAGTCCAGAATACAGTTGGAAGAATTTTGACACCACCAGTGGGACTTACTCGTATACTCTAGCTTTACTCTCCAGTCACTACGGCCTTCTCATCTGACCTTGCAAGGTGCTGGGTGCTCTCAGTGATTCTCTCACTGATGTTAATGAGAGTTATGGGGTTCAGGGACATGTAGGATGAGGCCCTGCATTTTCAGGATGCCTAAAATTTTGGCTGGCATCTTTGTACACAGCAGCAATCCCCCTCCCTCCCACCCCCTTTACAAAATAACATTTTAACAATATCTAAACTTCAAAACAAACACCCCTTCTTTAAAGCAGCACAACTGGTAAGACTGTTGGGCCTTTCCACCTCCAAATATTTCAGCATTTCTACTGGAAGTCCTTGCTTGGTCCAGAAAACAGACGGTGCTACACACTGTACGTGTATTTCCACCAATGGCTGTGGGTGCGGATTGTAAAACAAACACATGGACTACATTAGGATAAAAACATAGACAAAGTAGAGGCCAGCATAGAAGTATGCTGTCAATACCAGCTTGTATTAAATCCTGGAAATAAGAACCTGTATTGTGTTTAATTGCAGCCAGGCACTCTACACCACGGAGAGAGGAACGGGACCCCTTGCTATCATGGCCTACTTCTTTTAGCATCTCACCCTCTTCCAAACAATGCGTAGGACAAAAGAGGCTTCCTTCACCTTGTTCCTGTTCCTTTTTCTACACGTTCAGCTCATTCAAGTATACCATTCTCCTCCTCTGACTATCTGTATTCTCCCCTTGCAGTTCTAGATTAAATACTTCCCCCAAAATCTGTTTGTTCAGAACGAACACAATTCCCTCATCTGTTTGCATGCAGGCAGAAGCACTCCCAGTATTGCATGGTAACCCTAAAAAGAGGAAAGCTCTCTTTCTATTCACTCATATTTCACAGGAATGATACAAAGAACTGACATTTTAACATGCTCTGTATTTCCTGCATATGAGCAGTTTTACTTCTATTTTTTTTGGTAAAATTTCTCTCCCCTTTCAACTGTGTTTATACTCAGTCTCCTGTTTCACTTCCCCTTTCCAGCTAGTCGCTTCAATCCAGCAATTCATTTGATATTATGGAATAGTCACACCTTTGTACTTAACTAGCAGGTTCTGTTTGATTACCAAAGTTACTTACCATCACCTTCCTCTTTTCCTCTCCCACAACCTTTCCACTATTACGGAAGCTTTCTTCCCTGGCATATGGAACAACTTCATTATATGTCTTAGCTCCACTGATTTCCAAACCCTTGCAAATCCTATCTGAAAATCTGTTTTCCATCATCTGAACATTGGTCTTTTCTGCTAGTCTAGAACCTTATTTTTCCAGAGGATAAAGTCAGGCAAAAAGGAATCAGTAACTGGGTAATGGTTATTATTTAGTACCAAATTCTGCAATCAATTTTTGTTAGAATGTCAATGTTTTTATTTATTTTTTCTTTCGTATACTACATTATTATTTATGACAATGATCTTGATATTTTTACAAAACTCTGGGTCTGGCTTATGCCTTATGAGTAGTCCTACTGAAATCAATGGAACTATTTGTGCAATGAACCAATAGTCAACATGGAGATGGTAAAATAGGGCTCTCAATTACAATACCCACTTTATATTACCAACTGTGAGCTCCAAAATTAATGAGAAAGCTGAACTAAGAGAAGTTTATCTTGCACTGCATGCACAAGGGCCATGTACAGACATTCAGTCACTGTTCCTCCCAGTAAAAACCAAGAACATACAGATGTTCAGAATTTTTCTCCCAGAGCAAACATGGCCACTCTGGGAGATGAATAACCCAGGAACAACCCAAATCACTTGTGGGAGAGTTCCTCCTGGGAAACAATGTCCATACATGTTCTGAGAGAAGCCACAACACAGTCCCTGAACAGCCCGGGGTTCTTTGCTCCTGCTCTCTTCCTCCTCCACCTTCCAGGGAGACAGCATTTTGCTCACTGGACTTTACTGCTCCAACTGAGCAGGTAGCAGAACAAGCCCCCTTCACAATCCCAAAATTGTGTTGCAGGGAAACACAGGCTAACCCTGAGCAGTCTGAGTCAGCCAGTCAGGACTGTCCTGTGCCCTACTGCCATCTGTCTCCAGGCAGACTGAGGGAGTCTGCAGAGCACACTGAGATGTGTGCACAGGGGCCACTGACTGCTCAGCGACAGTGCTACAAGCTCTCTGTTGTATGTCTGTTCAGGCATCTCTGTTTTCTACCAGGAAAACAAACCTGGGAGAATTCTCCCAGATTACACCGACAGGGTGCTAATACTACTGTACCACTCTTCCTATTGACTGCCCATATATTGCTCTTCTACATTATTTTCTACTTCAATACAATTAATGAGACTTTAAATGTACTCTCCATGAGCATGAGCAAGAAAGTTCTGTGTCGTGCCTTCCCTGGATTCTGAGGTTACAGGTGGCACAAACATTACAGCTAACAAAGAGCTGTGTTATTCTGGCTGCTCCCTCTATCTTCTTTTCACTATGTACCCTATTCTTTGCTGACCAGCAGAGAAGTTGAGATGTTGGCAGAGCAACAATTTATGAGCATGCAAGCAGGCACAGCAGGGAAGTAAGCTTCTTCCCCCCAAGCAGCAACACAGAGTGGTGCCAAAGTATAGAAAAATGAGTGCTCTTCAAGAACAGGCTTTAGAAAGACTTTTGAAATGCCAACAACTGATCTTGAAATAGAGGATGGATGGAAATACCTTGCCATCACACTTTCTTCATCATCACCAGAGAATCTGTAGGTCCAAGTATTAATCAGGGTGGTCTGCAGCCAACAACCAGACAAGGGCTTATAACATGGAGTCACTTTTCTGGTTAAACATCATCCAGATCCAGACTTGGCTTCCTGCTTCTGTGGCAGCAATCTTCAAAAAGGTTAAGCCTGGTGGGCTGAAGCAATTGGAGGACATGGCACAGATATAACAGCACCTCTGCTGTGTGATACTTGCTGTTTTCTTCCAGGTTTCACAACAGAAGGTTCTTGCTGAAGCTCTGACTGCTTTTGGGTGTATAGGGAAGAGTGGCTGGCAAGGGCCTGCGCCCTGCACTTGACAGGAAAACTGTATCCTTTACTTTAAAATGAAGAACTTGCTACAGGAATGTGTAGCTTTTGGACCCTGATGTTAGAGTACTCTTAGAGTGCTCTATGTAGGGCTATTCTCTGAGAACATTTGGACATTCCAGGTGCCAGTTTTGACTTAAAAAATATTCTGGTGATTGCAGTCATCTGTGGCACTGTAGTTCCACTGACACAGCAGAAAGAGACTGGTGGCTGGGTATTCTGATGAAGAAGCCCAACCATGGGTCTACCAGTCCTAAGATTTAAGGCATGCTATTGTTTTCTCATGGTCTGGCTGATTTGATTGAGTGGGTGCATCTCATCTCTAGGGATATCTCAAGGATTTAAAACTCAATTTTATATTTAAGTAAACTGTCCCCTATCCCTACACCCTTCTGTCCCACTTTTACAACTGCATGGTACATGTGCTTAATCATTATGCACACTGGGCATGTCTACACGTGCCAACTGCGCAGTTATTATTGCAAAGTCATTTAGTACGTGCTAAAGGTTTAGCATGTACTAAAGGACTGCACAGCGGTTACTGTGCAGTAGCAATGAGCATCACAGTTTGCGTCCACTGACACTACCATCACTGTAGCTCATTGCCATGGTGACATAGCATCTCGTATAGCATCAGAGGAAATCTGGACAGTAAAAGTTAGGCGATAAAAATGTATGTTTAGTAGGACTGTGCAAAATTTCGCCGGCTGTTTTGTTTCAACGCTGTTTTGACTTGTTTCAAGCTCAAAAGAGCAAAATTGAAATGAAACAAAGGGCTTTGAAACAGCCTCGAAACAAAATGAGGGCAGTCAAAACATTTAGAAAGTTTTGAAATGTTTCGAGTTTCGAAGCTGAAGCTGGGCTTGCCTGCAGGGGAACAGTAAATAAGGTGAGGGGGGAGGAGGAGGGATGAAGGACTGCTCTGATATTGACTCTGACTGTTAGGCTGCCTGAGATGCTGCTAATGCTACCGTTCTGCTACACACAAGTGACACAAGTTTTGCTTTCAAGCCTTTAAGGTGCAGTTTCCCAGAAACCCCTCCACCTATCTCCTTGAAAGCTCGAAGGCTTCATGGCCTCAAAAGGGGCTACCATAATCCCTACAAGTTTCATCCGAATCAGGCAAGAAATGACAAAGTCATAGACAGTTTCATGCTTCCCCATTATAGCCTATGGGCAAAACATTGAAACAGCGAAACAGTTTCAATGAAACGAAATGGAACAGTGGTTTCAAAACAAAACAAAACTCGAAATGAAACAATGTCCTGGCCAAATGGAAGTCAAAACGAAACGGTGCTGTTTTGCACAGCCTTAGCCTCCATTGTCACAGAGGGCTTTACAAAGAAGCAAGTTGCTGGGCATCCAAATGCTCTAAATGCTTGCTCATCGGTCCCGGAAACTGAAGAGAGCAAATACTGGCCTTGTTGAAGTTTCCATTGAGAACAAGTTGTGGCAAATGTTAAAAATTTCTCTGTGCTACATAATAACCAAAAATTCACAATGATGCATCATAGCAGTCTCTGAGAACAAATATATTTAGTTGGCATGGAAACCAAAAGTTAGACTGGATGTGGTAAATATCCAACAGTCATAAAAAATTAACCAAGTCAGAATAATAAGCATTAAACATGAAAACTCAATAAACGCTACTGAATCATAGCTTTCTTGCAGTTATTGCTCCTGTTTTCATTTTACACTTTGGAAGAAAATTGAGTGGCTTTGTTGTGTTAAGTGAATTTCCCTCCAAATACCTCTACACAACTCTAAGTCATGTAATTCCCCTCTGCTTTTGTTTTAATCTATTTGAGAAAATGGAAATTAAAGGCTTGAAAATCTGTGTTGGAAGTCTCCCTCATGCCCTCAAAAATATCCATGAATTGTACATAATTGATTTTCTGTCTGCATGGCCTCTCTCTCCTTTAAGGCTCTTTTTGTGACTTGACTGATTCACCCGTAAGAATGATTGCTATGGTTTAAACATCTTCAGCTATGTACAGTAGGAGTTGTATTACACTGTTCATTTGCTGATTGTCATGAAGTATCTTTATTTTTCCTCCATCTTCCCCAAGCATACAGTTTACCCAGGATTCTTTGAAAACTTAAAAACATTGTGTGTCTAAAATGGTAAAGTTCTAGGGAGATCTACCTTCTGAAATTTTTATAGGGTATGGTTCCCAGCTGTAAGAGCACTGTAGCAGCCATAAGCATTTGTATATTTTGGGTTCTCTCAATTACATAAAAAACAAAGGCTGAAATGTAATGGAATATCCCCCCCACAAAAAATCCTAAAGATGTTAAAGCAAGAAAATCATTGAGGTAACTACCATAGCTGCATATATAGGTCCAGTTCAGCAAATCACTTTACACATGTTTAAGTTCATATTGTTAGCAAAGCACTGAAATACGTGTCTAAATTGAAGCATATGCTTAACTATAATTGAAGTTAGTGGAATTTAGGCCATGAACTGATGCCACATGTAGAATATAAGGCTGATGCAACAAGGAGACTTCTATAAAGATGACTATTTGACAAGAAGCAGTATTATTCAAAAACTCCTTCCTTAATAAAGCGCAGGATGTAGCTCTTCCCAGAAGAGATCCTGAATGAACTCTTAGACAATGTTGACCCTGTGTTGGATATATGCAGTTATTAAAGACAACAACATTAGGCAACATGGAATACAGAACGTTTGCATGTTATTCTGCAGCCAGAACTTCCTTTTTTGAAGAAGAAATGGCTGTAGGAAGCATGTAGAAATTTCCATGGGGCTGTTTTAATGGTCCAGGAACTCAATAGGGAAAACATGTTTCTCTAATCTACTGATGCAAACTCTACTTGCCTCTTATTTGTTAATGAAGTTAATAGTGAGAGGGCAAAATATAATTATACAGAAGATGTAAAATTATTTAGGTTAATGAAGGCTAGAGAAGGCTATGAGGAACTTAGGAGGTACTTAAGACTAAGTGCAGATAGTCAAAAAGCCTAACATGGAATTGATCCAATCTATGCAGGATTCTCTAGACTGTGCAGATTAGACAGTTAATGAACAGAACTCACATTCACTCTTCAGTTGGCCAAGTTAGGTAGATGTCTGCACTGGGCAAGGCCAGAAGGAGAGGGGCATTCCCACATGCCTCCCAGCTCCGCCAGGCTGCGATTGCCCCAGCCTTGCCCTCTCACCAGCTCCCCACATCTCCACGGTGAGGGAGAGGGAGGGAATGGAGGCTGACAAGCTTCCCCCACCACAATGTGCAGACCCCGACTGGGGGACTGGGGTGGGGTTCTGTTCCCCCGCCCCCACGGCCAGGCTGGGTAGCAGAGCCTTTGCTGCTTGGCTCGGCTGGAGCAGATGAGTTGTGGCAGAGGCAAGACTGCCCGCCCTGCAAGGTGGGGGCCGCAAAGCATCCTGGGATTGCTGGGCAACTGCAACCTATTCCTATGTTGGAATGGGGTTTAGAACAGAAGTTTAACAGATCAGTTTAACCTAAAGCAATTAAATCTGATACTGCCTGCTTCCAAGTCCATCTTAAACCAGACTCTGTCATTTTGAAACCAGTGTATGTGCACTGACCTTTTGTTCTGTTACAGGTTTAGACTGGCTTCTGATCACTTATACTGGTTTATGTGTAATTTCTGACCTTAGCCTAAGAAGTGGGCAGTATGATGGTAAATTAGACTCAGTGCGGACAATGTAATACGTGTACTACAAGGAATACCTCGAGTGACTTAAGCCATTTCACGGGGCTAAGTGAGCTATAACATCTGGGAAAAAGGACATGGACAGCACATGAACCCATCTGCTCAAGGTGTACTGGTAATCAAACGAGCAAACAAAATGCTTTGGTACATAAACAATAAAGACATTTTTACAGAACTCCATACAAATCAATAGTGCTTAATTTTAGTAGCGTTACTGCTTTCCAGCCTCCGTGTTCTTTTAATATAGGTTTTTGTTTAGGATAATCTTTATATGCAAGTACCTGATTGTTTCTGTCTTGATAAATGTTAAGGACTAGGTTAATTCTGCATCAGTAAGAAACAGGATTACTATCAAAGGGTTAAAGTTTAGCGAATTTGTCAGTCACTTTTGGAAACAACAGAGTTATAAAGATGTCCCATTGAAACAAGACAAACATGGAGCACTAAGATACCACCCAACAAGCCTTAACAAGAAACAGCTTTTTGTTTTTAATTAAAAGCACAACAAAATATTTTTCATGTCTCATTCATTTGTTTGTTGTTGTTATAGAATCAAAACACAGGATTTTTACTTTTAATGAAAAACAGAAGCAGTTTAAACCACCTCCCCCCTCCCCCGCCTTTTTTTGAGCAGACATGTAAAAAGCCCAAGAAACTGTCCTTTGTAATAGTGCCAAGGCAAATTTCGATCCTTTATGCAATGCGGTATCAAGACAATCATATTTGGTAAGAGTAGGAGAAAGTTCCAAGTAACTGCCTGGAAGATCACGACTGCCAAATCAGCTGATCTGAAGCTGGTACTGCTATTGCCCCTTTTCTGACTGCGTTTATGGGTAGTCCAGCAAAGGAATAACACAGAGAAGCAAGTTAAGACACTGAACTTCTGGAGAGGTAGATTAAACTAATAGATTAACAGTCACAGGGAGAGAATTAACAACAAAGCTACCGAACATTTTATATGTTAAAAAAAATCAAACTCAAATGTGTTTGACAAACCCAGTTCATTCAAAATGCCTCAATTCAAATGCAGAGAATATTTGGACAAGACAGTTGTTTAAGTCACTGGGGCTGTATGTCAGTCTTTTCCAATACTAATGTAGTACACCCAAGTAGAAACCATTTTGGACTCGACAATTCAGAGTAATTAAAATGGAACTCCAACTCCAGCTGTGCGATGCTGCAATAAAACAGATCTGTGGGCTGAGCTGGTTGTCCATTTATTTAGTGTGGAAATAATTAAAAAGACAAATATAAAATGGGTGACACCTAGCTGGATGGCAGTATTATGGAAAAGGGCTTGGGAGTCTTGGTAGGTCAAAAACTCAATGCGAGTCTGCAGTGTGATGCAGCTGCACAAAAGGTAAATGCAGTTTTGAGGTGCATCAATTGAAGCATGAGGTTCAAGACATGGGAGGTGATCGTACTTCTCAACTCAGCACTGGTTAGGCCCATCTGGATACTGTGTGCAGTTCTGGGCTCCACATTTTAAAAAGGACATGGAGATGTTAGAGAGGATCCAGAGGCAAGCAACGAAGTTGATCGAAGTCATATGAGGAGAGGCTGAAGGAGCTAAGCATGTTCAGTTTGTGGAAAAGCCGCTTAACAGGGGACATAACTGCAATGTTCAGGAACTTGAAGGGCTGCCATGAAGAAGGAGGAAAGCACCTTTTCTGTATTGTTGCAGAGAGAATGATGCGGCCTGAAGTTACAGCACAGGAGATTTAGATGGGATATCCAGAAAAACTTCTTTACTGTGAGAATAGTGAGGCAGTGGAATAGATGCCCAGGGAAGCTGGAGACTCCATCACTGGAGCTGTTCAAGAGGAGGCTGGACAGCCACTGGCTGGGGATGATCGAAGCACTCAGCTGAGAGCTAATATGTAGCATGAACTAATACAGGCACCAACAGAAATTGAAACTTTTTAGATACTGACATGGAGAGTGAATTGGACAAAGAGTTAAAGGAATGCACCAAGTGGGGTGAAAGAGTAGGCAGAGCCTGTGGCACACCCACGTGAGATGGCTGGGCAGCTCGCTGGCGGGCAGAGCAGGGAGTAGGAATCAAGACCCATGGGTGCTGTTCCAGACTCTGCCACTGTCTCAGCGCATAGTCGCAGGTAAACAGAGTATGTCAACGTGCCAGAAGGCCTGCTCCCCAGTACTGAATGCAATAACCTATGCCTAACGTTGCAACGATTTCTTTCATGATAATCACCCCAAAACATGATTAGTCCTGGAAGTAAAGACACAGCATCTTACATGGAAAGAAAGCGGTGGGTACTTTGGCAGCAAACCATGATTAGAAGCATTTCACAAGTGTTTCTTGTTTTCTTGCGGGGCCAGAGGGGTAGGCTATAGGACTAGTCCTTCACTACTTTTGTTACTTCCAATCTAGGGCATGGTTCTAATGCACATTTCCATTATAATTTTACTTAACAAAACAGATAATATCTGTTTACCCCACCTGTAAATTGCATAAAGTACATTTTTCCACGGAACAGACTGAGGAAAACAGAATGTTATGAATCCCTGATTTCACTGAAATGCTCAAGATAGTTTTAGCAGTGTGAATCATATGGAGCCATTTATGTGCAATATACTATGGCAACAAATGCAGAAGATCAACAGGAAAGATTATTTTTATCCCAACTGTTTCCAAATTATAATTACCTTAAACACAAGCCATTAAATGACAGGTTGAAGTGGTAGCAAGAAACCTCTATTAAAAATAATGCTGCTTGAGAGCAAATACATCATATAACAGCTAAAATAGTTGAAATGCCAGCCTGAAATAGGGAACACTGGATAAATATTTGCCCCTGAGGTTCAGACAGTTTAATTCTCTTTTATTAACAAAAACAAAAAAAGAAAGCTAGCTGAAAATTTGGTAGGAAAATATGCACTTTGTCTTGAAGCAAGATATTGTTTTCAAATGCAGACCCTCTTTGCCTAAAGGGAAGAAAACTAGTAGGAAAGTGCGGCATACCTGTTCCTGTGTCTCCAACTCCCTGTGCTGCATCTTTTTTTCTGCAGACCGTACCTGATTGCAATAGTTTTCCATCCCATCTTGTAAAGCCTGAAACAACATCAATCAACATGGAACACACGTGAAAATTCAGAAGATGAAAGAGAAACACTCAAATGATTGCAATTCAGTTGGCTGATGATGTAATGGGGCTTGGAAATTACTCCATCTTGGCTGTTTTTGACAGCCTGTGGCAGCCACTAACAAGTGACAGCCCCGATTCTGCTGTGCTGGGCAGCCCCTTTCTACACAGGCAGTTCCACTGATCACAGGAGCAGGAGCAGGAGCAGGTTACCACCTTCCCGAGGCAAGGGGAACAGAACGGAGCTCTCTAGTCTTAGCTCATTTCATAGTTTCATAGTAGTTAGGAGTCAGAAGGGACCTGAACAGATCATCTAGTCTAACCCCCTCGCCACTGGCTGGAGCACACGCTAGGATCACATGACCCCAGACAGGCATTCATCCAACCTCTTTTTGAATCTACCCAAGGTAGGAGCGAGGACCACTTCCCTAGGAAGTTCGTTCCAGATCCTAGCCACCGTAACAGTGAAATAGTGCCTCCTAATCTCTAACCTGAACCTATTCTCCAGCAGTTTCTGGCCGTTGTTCCTCGTCACCCCAGGTGGTGCTGGGGGGAATAGGGCCCTTCCTATTTGCTGCTGATCTCCCCTACTTAGTTTGTAGGCAGCCACCAAATCCCCACTCAGCCTCTGCTTGCTGAGGCTGAACAGGTTCAGGTCCCTCAGCCTCTCCTCATAGGGCCTGCCCTGTTGCCCTCCAACCAAGTGGGTGGCCCTCCTCTGGACCCTCTCAAGACAGGCCACATCCTTCTTAAAGTGCAGTGCCCAGAACTGGATGCAGTGCTCCAACTGCGGCCTGACCAATGTCGCGTAGAGGGGGAGCATCACCTCTCTGGACTGGCTTGAGATGCATCTGTGGATGCATGACAAGGTCTGGCTGGCCTTGCTGGCTGCAGTCTGGCATTGGCGGCTCATGTTCATCTTGGAGTCAATAATGACTCTGTCCCGGGACCCAAAGAAGCAGGGAAAACTTACCTGAAAGGCGGGACGAGAGGAATGCCGCGCCGGAGGGAGAACCCGCGCGGCTTGTCAGCCGCATCTGTGTACAGCTGTGGCCGGCAGCTGACAATGACGTCAGACGCCGGCCGGGAGACTTAAAAATGGCGGCCGCCGCTCCGGAGGCAGCAGATGGCCCGGAGATAGAGCGACGGGCCGGGAAAGCGGCGGTGAGGGATCCCGGGGACAGGACACGCCGGGTCGGAGCGCCGGAGGGAGAAGCACCCTAAAGGAAAGCCCGACAACGGCAGATCGTGTCCAAAGCGGTGGAGCAGGTGAGCAACAGGGGATCAGGATGATCCAGAGAGAGCTTGGAGACCCAGAAGTAAGTTCTGTGACGGTAGGTACGGGACCCGTCGAAGAGGGGCAAAAAGCTGAGAGTTACCGGGCTGAAGGGAGATCGGGGCGGGATCGCCGCCAGGACCTCTGGACGTCGTGTAAAGGAACTGGAGTGGGGCAAACAGAGGGCCACTAAGGCGGAATCCCTTCTCCTCCCTATCCAGGCTTATAAGGATCTGGTGGAGGGATTAACAATATAGTTAGTAACGGCACATGGGGAAGATTAGCATCGGGTGAAGGGCTTGTGGCTTGGGGTCTATAGAGGGTGCAGAGGAGGCTCCGGTACAGGCCCCTATAAGGAGGTCAACCTTAAGCAGAGGTATAAGGGTATCCCACGGACTGGGGGATCAAGTAAGAGAGCCGCAGTAGAAGCCGGCAGAAGCAGCGGAGCAGGTTCAGGAAGTGGATCCCAGAGGTGGCATGAGGCCGGGGAGTAGGGGCGGCGGAGCCCCATGTGCGACCGGCAGGCCAAGCCCGGGCCACCGAGGGACCCGTGAACTAACCCCGCCCCACTAAGGAAACATCAAGTCGTGGCAGGCGAGAGCAGGGTCTTCTGGTGACGTGGGAGAAGATCACCCACGGAGACAAACCGGTCCGGAAGATGAATAGTCATCAACCAGGAAAACAGAGCTCCCCAGAGAGATACTAGAAGGCCCGTCAGTCACAGACTCCAAGATCCCTTTCCGCCTCTGTGCTCACAAGGGGGGAGCTCCCCAGCTTGTATGTATGCTGTGGATTCCTTCTCCCCAGGTGCAGCACCCTGCATTTATCTACATTGAACCCTATCCTATTACTATCTGCCCACTTCTATAGTCTGTCTAAATCTAATTGTCCCTACCTCTCCACACATCTTGGTGTCATTGGCAGACTTGGACAACGTGTTTTGCACCCCCTTATCCAAGTCGCTGATGAAGATTTTGAACAGTGTAGGCCCCTTTAGGAAGACTGCAACTGTCTATGAAGCTCTGCTTTTTGTATTTGTACAACCCATGTTTCATTTAATAGTTTCATAGTGTTTCAATACTTTAAGTCAGGGGCTGGCAACACTTTGCAGGGGGGGGGGGCGGCGCTCCTTTCATGGAACTTAGCTCCAAGCACAGCCGTTTCCAACCAGGCCCGTGCCACTGCTGTTCACACTGCAGCCTCCCGCCCCTCCCCCCACAGTGCCACCCCCACATCTCCATCACCCAAGCAAAGTCCCCAGCCACTAAAATGCCAATGAAGCTCTCCAGCTCCATAGGCCGTAGGTTGCCAACCTGTTTTAAAGTAAAAGAATGATCCTCTCCCTGAGGAACCATATTCTGAGTTTTCAGTAAAAATGAATTCAGTGTTATGTAAACTAAGCTCTCTGAAGCAAAGAACTTGTCCTCTCCCCTATCAGTAGAGTATCTAATATCTGTACTGCTGAGGAGTACAAACCCAATACATCACACAAATACAATGATAGTGGAACTTTAACTATGGCATCTTATCTTTAGCTAACTCTTAGATAGTCTCAATTTTTACTAAAATCAGATGAAATGCACTGAAAAAATATTTTTTGCTATTACCACTACAACTATTCAAATGTTTTATTTATTTAAATTGTGGTTCCACATCCAGGTCCAGTTATTAGTTCCATGTTATAATGAAAAGATGGTTCCTGTCCAAAAGAATGGGCAATCTGTATTATTTCCAACAAACACACCAAGTTTCATAGTTCTATGTGAAGTCACTGGTAGATGCCTCAATGCCAGTTAAATATTTACTTATATGCAGGCTGACCATCCATCCTGGTTTGACCGGGACAGCCCTGGATTCCATAGGCTGATCCCGGTCAGTTAGTCAAAAGTCCCGGGCTGGCGTCCAAGTAGGAAGGCAGAGCAGCATGGTGCGCCAGGCAAGCGGGTGGGCAGGCACTGCTGCTGCTGGGTGGGAGCAAGGGAGGTAGGGACCTCAGATAGGCATCTTCGGGTGACCTACGTCCATCTGCCTTGCTCCCTCCCAGCAGCTGTGGTGCCTGCCCACCTGTCTGTCTGACACACCATGCCACCCTGCCTCTCCACCGGACTTTTGACCAACCAGCTGGGACCAGGCTATGCAATCCTGGAGTGTTCCAGCCAAACCAGGACACCTGGTCTCCCTACATACATGTTTATTAAACACTTAGTCGTGTGTGCAAGTTTGAATACAAGCATTAATTCCATAAATGCCAACGTGAGGCGCAGTACAAATTATGTATGCTAGACTGACACCAACCCAGAAGTGTCAGGATGCACAAAGGAAGCACTAAGGGTTATCTTTAGACAGCTGAGAAATTAGAACACTGGTCCTGTACCACCAGAAACATTTCAACAAAGTCCGGACTGCAACTGAAAATGGGCATTTGCATTGGAGGTGTGCAATAAATGATACTATGCGTCTCATTTTGACTTTAGAAAAACTGAACAGCATAGGTATGCTTCCTCAGATCCTGCTGTGAAGGAGAGGCCAACAAACTTGTGTTCCTTTAATGCTTTTTTCAGAGATGCTGATAAGGCTATCACCTGCTTCCTCAACGTGGAATACCGGTAAGTAAATCAGAATCATTAAAAGTACTTGGAGTACAAAGATTTAACAGAAAAAAAAATCTCTCTCTCTTCCACGGCACTAAAATACTGTAGTCTCCAATCGTTTACAGGACAAAATTGCTATTCAGATAAGATAAGACGACTACTTATGATAAATCTTGCACATTGTTTTGAAGTGATGCCAAGTGTTAACTTTAAAGTATTAAAGCTGTAAAACTACTACATGTTCTAATGCCAAAAAGTTTAACCAGACCCAAGAATGAACTTCAAGTCTGCCCAGGGCCTTTTTGTGCTATCACTGCCCCTGAGAATACTGAAAACCGGTCTTTGATTATGTACCTAGGCTTGTATGCTCACAGATCTTGGGGCATGATAAATTTCCACTAATATAATGAAAAAAGCTATTCATGTGATTTGCATTTTTTATGTTTGTACATCTGATAAGGCAAGTTACAAATCAAAATGTATCTAATGATGTAAAACCTAAATCAGCAGTTGTCAGATGGGAATTTAAAATAAAAAAAGAACAGAGTTTTTCAGGGGTGCAGGTTGTAGCTGTGTTGGTCTAAGGACACAGGCAGACAAAGTTCTTTGGGTGAATCTGATATATTTTATTAGGCCAACTTAAATAGTTGGAAAAATTTTTTTAGCAAGCTTTTGGGTTTAAAAACCCTTTCGTCAGGCTGAGGAAGTCTCTGCAGTTGGTGTGCGCTTTTCCTGGATGGAATGAATAGTAAAGAAGCCAGAGGCTGGGCTGGTGTGCATGCAACCCAGGCAGTTGGTGTCAGGATGAAAATTGAGGAATCAGTGGGTGAAAGACAGGCTGGGTGGAAAAGGGGGATGAATGTAGCAGTTAAACAGTGAAGAGGCACCTGGGGAGTCAGATGTCAGGCAAGTTATGTGTCATCAATCCAATGTCTAAATTTAGTCCGTGATTTTTTGTATCCAGGAGGTTGATGAAGTGAAGTTTGTAGGCTTGTCTCTGAGAAGTGTTTTGTAAGTTCCCTTTGAGGATCAGGACTGAGAGACTGGAGACAGAGTGGTTTTCTTGTGAGAAATGTTCCCCCACAGGTAATTGGGTATTTCTGTCTTTGATAGATTTCCGGTGTGCATCATTCTGGTGCGCGATTGTTATTCGGTGTCTCCTGCGTATTTTCCATCAGGGCACTTGGTGCACTGGATGAGATATATGACATTTCTGAAGGTGCAACTGTAAGATGCAGGGATGCTGATGGCTTTGTTGTGGGGTGTAGTAATTGTGGGGGTGGAGATGTGTTGGCAGGTTTTGCATTTCTTGTCATGGCATGGTCCAGATCCATTTGGTGTGTTCTGGGCCTGAGGAAGTTTGCTTCTGGTGATGTAGTTAGCGAGGTTCAATGCTTGTTTGAAGGCTAGGAAGATCTCTTTAAGAACAGGGTCTTTTTCTAGTATGGGTTGCAATTGTCTGAGGATTTTCTGTATGGGTTTCAGGGAGGGGTGATATGTTATAACCAGCGGTGTGCGATTCGTGTGGGTTTTTCTTCCATATGCAGCAATTCTTCACGTGGTATCTGGGTGACTCTTTCAAACATGCAATCTCTCTCTCTAGAGGAGTGTCTTTGCTGGGTGAAAGCCTTTTTAAGATTGGTGAGGCGGCAATCCCGGGTGTTCTCTTCAGTGCAAGTTCGGTGGTATCTGAGGGCTTGGCTGTATATAACAGCTTTCTTGGTGTGTGTAGGGCGATTGTTGGTTCTGTGCAGATATGTATGTTGGTCTGTGGGTTTCTTGTATAATGTGGTCTGTATTTTACCATTCTGGATAGTGATCATCATGTCTAAAAAGGAGATGTTGATGCTGGACTATTCAAGAGATAGTCGGAGGGATGATGACTGTTGAATTTCGGATGGAACTCAATCAGAGACTGCAGGTTTTCAGTCCAAATGATGAAGATGTCATCGAGATATCTTAAGTATAGCAAGGGTTTGATGATGCAGTCCTTGAGGGATTCTTCTTCCAGGTAGCTCATAAAAAGGCTGGTATACTGTGGGGCCATTTTGGTGCCTACAGCTGTGCCCATGGTCTGGAGGAAGAGTTGGTTATTAAAATTGTTGTGGCTGAAGTATGGATCAAGGTCGGTAATATCTTTGGATTTGTACTCTGAGTTGTAATCTTGCTCTCGTAGATATGTAAGGCAGGCTTAGATGCCATCCTGGTGTAGGATGTTGGTATATAAGCTGGCAACATGTGTGCTGGGTAGGAGGTGTTGCTGGGCAGGTGGTCTTTTTCATGTACTTGAAAATCAGCTGAGACAGACTTAGCAAACTCATCTGAAATAGCTAGTACAAACATGGCTGGTAAGCATTCCTGGGTTTAGTTTTTTAAAAAGCAAGCCATTTCTCTACATGCACACAGTGAAACCAATGGTGACCACTACCAACCAATTAGCTGTAACATTTCAAAAAGGCAGACAAGAAAATGTCTATAGATGTAAAGGGATACTGAGGTACAGTCATATCACTCATTCAGCAGACTCATTTCCTTCATGAAGAGGCTCTGGCAAGTTTCATTCATCCACACGATTGTTGGTGGTGTAAAAGGGATGGCTGGGTGTGTGTGATTTTTTTTTGTCTTGGAGAAAATAAAAATCACTGGACTACATTATGAAAATTTAGAAGAAGCTATTACATACACCAAGATCTCACTGCAGGCAAAAACAGCACGTTGGTGGCAGAGAAGAGACTTAGTTCAAATGCCATCCCATTCAACAAGTTTCCTCCTTTTGGCTTGTTATTACTTTTTACAGCATGGAAATACATTTGAACACAACTGGGAACTTTACTGAAATCTGAGGGCCTGTGGATTTGACTAACTTGAGAAATTCAAGTTTCTGCGCTTGTCTTTGTTCCATCCACTCCAGACATGGTGACTGCCAGAGCAGGGCATGCACGTGTTGTTTGAATAAGAGAGTAAACAAGGACTTAAGCCAGCGTAAGTGGAAACTTATCTTTTGCGAAACCACATTAGGTTTAAATGAATAAAAACCAGTTTTGTTCTACAGTTGGAAGCTCACATTTTCTACACAGTTACGTTCAAATTCAGAACATGTGGCACTACAGTTGTATGCTCTCTCAACACATTTTTATATAGCAGGAGGGTATACATGCAACAAACCAAAACTCTTGGAATAACCATTCAAAACTGTCCAACACAGAATACACTGTGACTTTACTGATTGTTCCCATCGTCTGTTATGAATGTTAGTCATTGGCATGTTGTGTATTGAGATGGCTGAAGCCTTTTCAGACTTCTGACCAGTGAGGGTCCCTGTAGAGCGGTAGCGTGTTAACCAACCTAAGGCCACAGGGGAGCACTTGTTGTGCATAAATGCTGTCCTCTGAAAATACAGGTAGTTCCTTTGCTTGCATGGCAGGTAAAACAATCAGAAAGAAAAGCCAAATCCCAATAATGGCCATTACATAAAAGCCATTTCAAAAAAGTAGCTTCTAGACCCTGAAAGTAGATGGCTGGAGGAGTGAGAATACTGCATACTGATATCTCCAGCAAACAAGACTTACAGGTAAGTAATTATCCTGTGTGAGACTTGCACTCGTACAGAGTAAGGACTTTGATGCATGTTGCAAGAGAAAAGCAGGTGCTAAGCGGCAAAAATGAAGAGGCCAACCCTACCAGCCTGGTTAAGAAAGCTTCCACATCCATTCTTCCCTTTCTGTGCTGAGGGGCGCAATCTCCCCCAGCATTACTCGCTGGGCGGCACCTGAGAAGCTTGTCCAGACAGCCACTTCAAAATGCTCCACAGACCGGACACGTGAACTTGAGCAAGTGCCACCCTCCCGTAACGTCACAGTTGGGGCGTATGACACGTTCGGTTTGATAGCTGGCAAGGGGCTGTTCATTAATGCAGAGGCTCAAATAGGAACTTCCCAGAATTCTGCTCTGCTCCTCTGACGTGTAGAAATTACACTGAAAATCCCTCAAACCTCATATTTAATAAGGATAGCTTGGCTGAAATGTTCGTTATGCAGCATATAGCCAAGATGGCACTGGTTTTTATAGTCAGTTTGACTTTGAATCGTAAGAAGGTAAAGTGTGGCCCAGTCAAGGTCTTGTTCAGTTAATACTTGAGAAAGATGCGAACCCAGGGTTGATCAGCCCTTTTCTGTAGCTGACAGGCAAGGTTTCCTCTCTTCACACCGGATGCACTTTAAAAAGGCACCGAACGGCAGTTGACAGCTTATCCCAGGAACGAAATGCAACCTCTCTTTTGGAAAATTAAACGTAGACTTATGTCTCAAAAATCATGAACTGCATTTACCCCAATTCCTCAGGGATACAACTAGGTATTTGTTTTACGGAAACGTAAGCTTTTATACTAAACTTTCCAAACGCCAAGTTCTACTCGCAGAATTACCAGTGCCTGCATTAGTGACTGCTGGGATGAGCAACGTGTAGTAGTTAAAAAAAAGAGAAAAAAAATCCAGGTCATTTTCTGAATCACAAAAGCAGTTTCCATTTTTCCAAACAAAGCCTTACTTAATCAGTTAGACTGTTCAAGGTACAAAATTAATCCTGCACTCTCAGGTCTGCTGAGTTGACTTACATCACTGCCATAAAGACAGTATTTTTTTTCAGTTAAACCGGCTTTCAAATGCCATGTAAACATGTTTGCTGTTGAAAGTCTACACCATACCTGACCTTGGAAGTGCTTTGTGTTGGCCCGAGAACAAAGAAATGAAATGTTTTGCTTTCCAGTCCAGATATCCTACACTTTGAAAAGCACTTAAAAATGTAAATGAGATAATAAACTCTGCTGCAACAATGTGGGTGAACTATGGCTACAGAAAAAAGGCGCATTTGTTTGATTTATTGATAACAATGAAGGGAAAAAATTGAAAACAAGTCAAATTGTCCCCGCTTCTGAGTTTTCAATTCACTTCCCAAAGTCTGAATCGCATATGAAATAAGCAGTCATGTGCACTACAAAATAGGAGAGACATGGGCTTGTGGTGAGGCACTGAAGGAGGACACAAGATCTGGATTCAATCTGTAGCCCTGCCACGAGCTTCCTATATTACTCTGGCCAGTCACTCAATCTCTTGATGCTTCCTTTCTCCACCTATGAAATGTTTCCACTAGCATTTGTTAGGCTCTCAGTTAAAATCAACGGCAATGGTCATATCCAAGGATATATGCATGCTTGGTACTTGTGTCTGCATTGGCACAAAAGTCATGTTGTACTCCTAGGCTACCAGTTAGCACAGCTCTAATCTGGATCCTACAGTGGCTTGAGCATCATCAATAGACTGTTTAACTGAGTTTTCCTTTGTAAGACCAAATCTGTCCTTGGTAACTGAGAACAGAGTCTAGAAACAATAGTTTTGCATGTGGAATTAGTGCAGAATTTGGCCTATGAAATCTTATAATTCTGTTCCATGATCCACGAGACCAGACTTCAGGCCAATTTAGATCCTAGGCTGAGGCTGCAATGGTGACAGATTAAAAAAAAAAGTTGTAGATGGTATAGATTTGATATGGAGCCAGTATTACAGTCACTTTTCAGAGTGGAAAAACAATACAAGGCATTAGCTACAAGATTGAATTACAGAGAGAGACAGATGTTTAAAGATGACATGAACAAATATAACATGGTGATATAAAGAGGATTGCTTTTTAGTTTTTAATACATGAAAAATGGCCTGCTCATACTTTAATTACAGGAAATTGTTAAAAAGAGTAGGATGTCGTGCATAAAAATTCAGCTTGGGCAGATTTCAGTAGGCAGGAACCAACACCGTCTTGGCCTAATTGTGCGTGAAGTGAAATATCTGGGCTGTGGCTGCTGCAAAGATTTTACATGTTCTTCAAAAAGACTGGAATACGTTCTTCTACTGCAACTAAAATGACTTGTTTCTTTAGGTCACTTCCTGAGCAAGCAAGGGCTTGTTTTGCTCCTATTCAAAATAATGGCAAGACTATTTAGTGATGTGATAAAGAATTTGGGGCCAGAGTGAACAGGAGCTGTAGTTTTTCCTTGTCATTTGAATACATAAGAGGACAAGAAATCCAAATGTTTTCCATTCAAGCTCTGAATGCACACTCGTCTTGAAGCACCGGGTGTGAAATACGGTACCCATATTGTGATGAGCCGTGATTATGCCTGTAAGGGCCACATTCTCGTTTTGATACAAATCCATAATTCTTCTTGGCTGTAATAGCAACTCTGCATGCACATCACGAGGAGAACAGACCTTGGCATTTTGACCAGCATGCAGTAATACTAAGGGTAATAATCGTTAGCGCTATTCATCCTCAAAAGGCTTTACAAACATTACCAAATTAATGTAATTAGTTAATGAAAGATGCAGTAATAAAAGCTACTGTAATTACCTACTGTAGTTTTAATGATCTCTTTACCAAGGCCTACAGAAGAGTGGTTCCACTTTCCACTCCGTGCCAATAGCAATCCTGAAGTACAGACCTCTCTTTCAATACCCCCTTAATTCAGATTACAATCATTAATGCCTTTTCACTCTGCTAGCGTATGAAGAAAACATGAAGAAAAACCGAACTTTGGAAGCTTGATAGCGATCTTTGTAAAAGTGAATGAGGACTACAGAGCATTTTGTTCCCGAACTATAAATATATTTGTAGATAATCTATATGCTGTGACAAAACTGGAATGACCCAGCTGAGAGCCCCTTCATCTGTATGTGGGATTGCAAGTCAGGGACTGTCTGAAGATCACACAGACAAGAGTCATCTTTTATGCCGGGTGGTCTCACGGTCTATTTATAGTCAACTGCAGCTCCTGTTTAAAAAATAGGTCAACTCTATCTTCAGAAGTAATCTCAGGTGTTCTCCCACTAAGTCAGTAAATGTGGCCTTCTTTCCAATATTTCATGATTAAATAAAAGTATGTAGCTTTGTTGGTGACATGACAGTAAATATGGCTGGGTTCATTAGTACCGACAAGAACTGCAATAAATGTCATTGCAAAGGTCACTGGTGCATTTTGTGCATCAAAGTGAAGCTCTGCCCAGAGATTTGGGAGCCTTTGTCTTCATCTGTTGTTCTGCATTCCAACACATAGCTAGTTTAAAGCCTCGGTCCTCAATTTCTCTTTGTATTTGGTGTCAAGCAAAGGAAATCTTATGGTTTTAACCTAATACATATGTTTGCTGTTCACATATGGCACAACTCCTTTTTGGTGGGAACTTTTTAGCTGTTATTGCAACACACCATATATCTAAGAAAGTCTGCTTTGATGTTGAACTATTGCTACACTACTCTTTAGGCTCCAGACTCCATGTGAAAGGCAACATTTCTGTGGTCTGTGTCAAAATAAACTTTGTTTTTGCAAACAAAGCTTTCTCCCTCCCCACCTATATACAGCAGCCAACATTATTGCAACGAAAAAGAAAATTTTTCTTCTTATTCTGTTCTGAAAATAGCTTGTGGGTTTAACCACAAGTTATTCTTCAAGTCCTTAAGTAAAATCACAATTACTATTATATCTGCACAAAAAGCAGTGATAACTTACTATCTGCCACACACAAAACCTGAAAATATATTTTACATTTACATATCACCTTCCTGTGTATGAGATATCACAGCCTTTTGCCAGCCTTACAGCTTCATCGCCACTGAGAGGTAGATAAGGATTATATATGCTTTACACATGGGGAAACCAAGGCAGGGGGAAAGCAACAGACTTATCCAACATCCTATGAAACAGCAGCAGAGCTGTAAACAGATTCGAGGAATGCTGACACCTAATCTCCTTTGCTACCCACAGGACATGGTCTCCCAAAGCAGGAAAGCAGACCTACAAAAGAGCATCATCTCCCACAGCGAACAACAGTAATTGCTGGATGATCAGCAAAGACGAAAATCAGGCTGCACAGCTGACACGCCAGAGTGGAAGCTGAGCTCTTGGAAACCTGGCTCTCGTCATGAATGCCGAACACTTCTGAAAATCAGGCCAAGGCTCCGTTTGGAACTTGCTGGTGTCAGTCCTGTAGTTTGCCAGAGACGCTGTTGTGAAATTCAATCTGTTTGACTGTACCAGCCGTGGGGAGGGGTGACGAGAGAGACAGTGTTTGGGTCTAGGATCATCCTTCAATAGCAGTGAAAACTGCTAGCCAGGCTCCGAACTGCCCAGGAAGGAAAGGCTGAACTTTCGAAAGGAATCCGACTGCATCCTCTTCAACTTTTACTGATTGCAGGAGGGATGTATTAGCAACATGCTATCTACATTGGCTCCTGAGCAGCTCAACCTATTAGTTCAAACTTTATCTGGGAATCCAAATGCGTGTGAATACTCCATCGAGTTTGCAACCGTTCTGATGTAATGTTGCAACCTCACGCTCTGTGGTTTTCTTCCTGTTCGACACCGTTTGTGTACTTTCAGTGCTTCCTGTAAACCTGTAATTTTTGCCAGCTGAGTTTTTTAAGTCCAGTTTCAGCAAGGTACTTGAGCACATACCTAACTAAATATGTGAGCAATGCTTAACGGCAGGCGTGTGTGTAGGCACCTCCTGGAATTCCCCTGTATAGGGAATGTAAAGGGTGAAATAAGGTAGAATCAGTCCTGCACGCATACAGACTCAAATGAAACAGCAACATAAATCCTAAGGGTTTTTCTGAGGTGGCAGTAGTGGGAGAGGGGAGGAGGCAGAGATTCAAAGTGCAATAATAAACTTGCTTTCACATGTCCTTCTCGTTGAACCACAAAAAACAACAAGCAGCAGCATGACCACGTGAAAGCATTGCTTTGTCTGCTACCAGAATGCATTAGGCTTGTCACAATTAAGACACTATGAAAGCTTTTCAGCTATCAGACCTTACTTACTGCAATATTTAGTTAGGGGTATCCTGGCTGCATGCTTTAAAAGCAAGCCTTTTCCAGCCTGCACTAAGATTACATGGTCATGAGCACCTGTGTGAGGTTCGAGGTCAAGGGGTGACTGAACAGAGACACAATTACTGATACTTCCCCTCCCTTCACTCCTGGAGGGGTAAAGGAAAACGCACAGTATTTCAGACATTTTAGATGAAATGAATCTTTTAAACCCAGAGATCCCATGACATTCGTAGCGTACACTTACGAAGAAAAAAGTCCCAAACTTCCAATTTAAACCACTTAGAATGAGAGGATTTACCGAGATTCTGTCTAATGTTCGGCTGACGCATTGTCAAAAACATTTATCCCACAACCTTTTGAAGTTTCTTAGCTCCCCTCTAGTTATTAAAGCTTGAACTGCAGAGTTTGTTATCTTCCTCCAAGCACACACACCAAGGTAATTTTTTAAAAGTCAACCCTTTCCGTCTGATTCCAGGACTATTTCAGCTTGATTTCAGGACTCTTTAAGCAAAATACAAATGTCCCAATCAGACACATGTCTAATGCTGTAAAGCTCAGATCCACATAGGGACTGAAATGTGGCAATGTTGCTAAAACCTAACTTTTAGGGACCTGGCGCCAGAAGTGGAATTCACAAACCCAAGTTAGCCACCTAAGTCCTTTGTTGAGTGAATGGGAAGAAACAGGCACCAAAAAATGGGATTCCCAGCAGTCAGCAGGCTAAGCAGGGGGATGCCCACGCCAGCCAAAAGGAAATACAAAGACAGGGGATGTGTCTGAAGACCCACCTTTCTTCTGGACTTGGGTGCTTCTCTGCAGCCCTGAGTGAGGTAGGATGCACAGCCTGAAAGCCCTTTCCAGAAGTAAGCTGCCACCTTCGGTACACGAGTGGCTCAGTCTTTTTTTTAAGATAGGGATAGAATAAGAGGAAGAGGAAAAGAAAAGGGAGGAAGCTGTGATAGTGACGGCAGCAACCACCATTCACACAGGAACCAAGTGGCCAGAGCACTTGCCCAAGAAGTGGTAGGTCATGAAAACTGCAAGAAGTCAGTCCTTTCTGCACAGACCTTTTGGAATATGACTCGAGCCTCTGTTTGTATGCCCAAAGTGCGCACAGGAAACAGCACCAATGCATGCATCAGAGCAGTGAAAAACTGCAGTGGATGACGTACATTAACTAGTAACAGCTCAAGGAGTCGTTTTGCCACATGCTTCAATTCTCTTAATGAGCCTTAAGATGACCAAGTATCAGCTTCCCTCTGTATTGCTAGCAATGATTTCAAGAAATGTTTGTTTGTGATAAAGCATATTTATATTACTATTTGCTGAACAACTCAGTCTTCACACACCAGACAGCCTAATTTTGCAGTGAAGGAACCAGCAAGTTTCACCAGGCTTATTTCTCTTAAGTGTTCTTTTTATAACAGATTCCCTGCTGTAGATGCATGAAAACCTGATATTATAAACAATGCTTACTTTATGAGATGCAAGTTTAAGGTGCATATCCATCTGAATTTAGCGTTCACACATTTCTAACCAATAAGCTAATTTGATTCTTGGCACGTATAAAAGAAAAATGCATTGCTTTGTGAAGTGGGCTACTAGATTACCAACTATCACTTTCAGAAACTTTTTAATTCTTCCCAGAGCTGCAGAAGCATAATTCACTGGATAAAATAACATGCATTCTGTTATATGCAAGCAAAGAAGACAGCAGCTTAATAATATCTTTATGCCTTTCAAAGTAACCTTAATCAAGTGTATTAACTTGCAAGGCAAAGCACTGCTTTTTGAACCGGACAAGAGCAAGCTTGACTCAAGAGTCTGTACATTCAATACATTCTGCGCTGGGAGGTGAAAGGCAGCAAAGTAATATCTTCTAAAATTATGTCTTTAAGCCAAACCTGGGATGGCTCTCGGCAGTGAAGACTATACAGTACTTTAACTTGGAAACTCTTTTTTTTCAAAGTCTTTAATGAGACAGCCAAATTACATTTGCAAAAAGACCTAATAGTCCAATCCCTCCTATTTAAATAAATGGGTGTAAACTGAGCAATTTTGAAGACTTTTTTTTTTTTTAAATCATGCTGAGTTGAAACTCATTTACTTGAAAAGGGGGAGGGGAAAAAAAGAAGATCCTCTGCAGCTGGTCAAACAGATTACTATAATTTAATTTTATTAGCCTAAGGAAAAAGAAAACTTTTTTCCAAGTATCTACTTACGTAGCATCTACATTAGCTGGTAGAGATTTTTCCCTCGGTACTTTAGAGATTTGGAATCCCTAATGCAAAATTAGTTAGAAAACAAAGAAGAAACACCCCAAATCCTGAAAAAGTCCATATCCCCTAGCTTTACATTCTGAATACATTTTTCATAATTCCTGCGTAATTCCTTTCTCAGATTGTCTACAGCAATGCCAGAAGAATAGTCCACTTAGCTCTGCTTGAGGAGTAATTGCAGTCAACCTTCAGTTGATCTGGGAACATGAAAACAGTGCAATGAATTTTGGGAGCTTAAGTTCTCTGGGCATGCTTCACTTAATAGCTATTGTCTGACACAGACATTTGGTGTGTATTCTACAAATGAGAAAAAACAGAAATTATCTGTATCCTGTGTTTTAATGGCTTTTCAAAGGCAGTTCTCTGTAACTGCAACAGCAATATCTTTTAAACTCTTTAATGTACTATCACACAAAAGTTGTAAAACATTTAAAGAGACAGCTGAAGAAGAATCAAATATGTCTCACTGTAAAGGGCTTCCCACTTACTTTAGAGACTAGATTCACACCAGGGTGGTTGCCTTGCTAAGGTTCAATGCATAGTGGGGGGGATTTTGGCTTTAAAGTTTTCAGTTGGGACCATCCTTCTCAAACAGGAAAATCAAACGGGAGGAATCAGCTGTAGAGTCTAGAATTAAGGAATGATGTAGGTCACAGAATCATAGAAAATGAGGGTGGGAGGGGAGCTCAGGAGATCACATTTAGTCCAACCCCTGCTCCAAGCAGGACCACCCACAAGTATACTATCCCAGCCAAGGCTTTGTCCACCTGGGTCTTCAGGAAGACAAACCTCCAGAGATGGAGACTTCACAACCTCCTAGTGAGAGAGTTTTTCCTGATATCCAATCTAAACTTCCCTTGCGACAACTGGAGCCCATCGCTCCTTGTCTTGTCGTCTGCCCCCACTGGGAACAGCCCAGCTCCATCCTCTTTGCACCCCCCTGCAGGGAGGTGACGGCTGCTATCAATCCCCCTCGGTCTTCTCTTCTCCAGACTAAATAAGCCAAGTCCCCCCAGTCTCTCCTCAGCTCTCTAGCCATTTTAGTTGCCCTCTGCTGGACTCTCCAATGTGTCCACAGCCTTTCTGTAGCAGGGAGCCCAAAACTGGACACAGGACTCCAGATGTGGCCTCACCAGTGCCAAATAGAGGGGAATAACTGCTTCCCTGGACGTAAAGGCAATGCTCCTACTAACGCAGCCCCGTATGCTGCTAGCCTTCTTGGCAACAAGGGCGTGCTGCTGGCTCATTCACTCAGGTAAGCAGCAGTTGGCAGTGCTCAAGAAATAATCTTCAGATACTGATAACTGTGGGAACTGTTGGAACCAGATAGCAATAGTTCACTCCAGGTACACATTATAGATACCACATCTCAACATTATCCTCTGGGAAGTTTTAAAGGTTTTAAACTTGGCGTCGCTGGGATGCTGAGAATACTCGAGGTGTTTTTCCATCTAGCCCAGATAGACGATGGCTGATGGAGGTACACATTTCATTAGTTTATCTTCTCGGAGTGATGGACAAGCATTGGATATCCTTGATTACATGGTTTGGCTTACTTATCAGGAATACAAGACACCTTGTCAGTGATTTGTTCTTTCTTCATAAAGCCTTCTCAAAGGATGGCAATGGAGCAGTTGAGAATTTACCCAAGTTACTGCCATATGTCAAAGAGTAGTCCATACGGAGGCAAGATGAGGTGATTTCAGTAGCATTGCCACATATACACACGCGCATGTTAATATTACTTGAGTGCTAACTAACGCTATATGGCCTATTTGCTGTCCCAGTGCTCGGCTGAGAGAGGGGACTCATCTCCTCTCATTTGCAATGCCAACAAGTTGTGCCATCAAATATTTTCTTCCATTAGAGATGAATTGGTCAATACTTACACGGTGACCACAGAGAAATCTCCAGTCTGGCTACTATAAATTGCTCTGTTTTGACAGACTGCTTACCCTCAGAAATCACTATTTACATGCCCACCACATGTACAGCTACCTCATCTCCGGAGCCCTTCCAGATGTTACCTCACCCACTGCCAGATATAAAATACGTCTGAATTATTAAAGGAATTACTGTTACTATGTATGTTATCTGTGGACGTGCAGGCTTTCAAAGGAAAATCATGATTAGGAAACAGAGAGTAGATTCAGGTAGTAAGGGGTGGCAGAAAGGAGTTTAAAAGTTGGGACAGACACCTTTGATGTGGGCATACTGATGAAGATGATCTGTGGATTTATAGTAGCTAAAAGAGAAGAAAAGAACTGCAGAGAGTTCAGATTTCAGTATTGTAAAAGCCTCTTCTATTAACTCAGTAATAACTGTATCCTGAGCTAATACAGAAAGAACAATTTCGCTTTTGTACATATTCCAGGCCTCTATAGCTATTTAGCCTCAGATATGTTACCTCAGGTAGAAAATTTCAAGAAAGACATCAGCCCAAGATGCAAGAATTGGAAAAGAAATCCCAAATTAATGTCTTCTAAACTCACAAATGTGCAGCTGAAATGTCTTCATGCAGGTAGAAAGTGTTACAAGGGTTACAATGTTTGAACAGTTGTTTGATCAGTGCTAAGCGAATTACTGCCAAACCTGCTTGGCACATCCAAAGTGAGATGGGTCCTTTCAAAACACACACACACACACACGTAAATAAACATGCATATCTATAAACATACGTGTATATATAAACATTTATACATACGTGTGTGTGTGTGTGTATTTAAAAATGTTGCTACAAATGACATTTTAAAATGCAACAGCATTCAAAATAACAAAAAACAGTTCCAGTTCTGAACCACCACCAGTTTCTCATTTGTGCAGTTACATACCAGCCTTTTTATCATTACACCTGCACAGCCCAGAAGAGTGGAAATTTTAAACTCCCTTTTGCACCTAAGAAAAACCTTCATCATAAACAAGATGTAAACAGCAGTAAAAAGAATATATGGGCCAGTGTGACAAAACTAACACCTTCCCATCTGACCTGAGGGTCTGATCAGGAAGGGGAAGGAAGCTTTCCCGTTTGGCAGAGGTAGGTTCCCAGGATGACATTTTAAATAGAATGCAAAACCAACCGCAGAAATCAACGTTGTTTTTAATCATTAGAGGTGTGTGTTAGCATAAGCTGAGCTCAGACCAGTGCCAAAGTCCACCTGTAAACGTGGATTCTGCAGTGTTCAGGAAGGAGAGCAGGCCTCGGTAGAGGGAAACAGGAACTGAATAACAGCATGCTAAATAAATGGAAAGCGATACGTAGGGAAAGAATAGAAAAATAACACCAACACCTCCAACCGCACTATAAGCTCTGCACATCCATCACTTTTTGCTTCCTTGTGTCTTTCTGGTTTCCAAGCTTCACACCAGCGTGGGTCAATATGATGTGGTATTCTGGCAGGGGTAAGGAAATGCATAATATGAAGCATGAGCTGAGGATGGCTGCTTGGTCAATAGCAGTGGTCAAGGGTGTTTCCAGGTATGCAGACAATTTGAACCCGAGGATACGAATCAAATTATTACATAGCCTCCTGTAATTGCTGTTTTTCCTCTGGCGAATTGCAACAGCAAAGCTGTGCAGGATATGAATTACATTCACTTTGGAAACAAAAATATAAGGAATCTAAATATAGTCCTATAAGGATAAACTTGTGCTTTTTTAAGGCCAGCTGAATTCTTTATATTTCCCAGGTTCTGAAATCATCTAAATAATGCTAGACTGGTCCAAAATGGGCAGGGATCCCAAGACACGTCTAAAGTTTGGCAGCCTGATTTTCATACTGAAAATTTTAGCCTGCTTCTCACATACCTATAAGAAAACACCAAATAAGTTTACCCTTATGCATGTTTTTCCATCATTTGTATTTTGAGATGATCTTTAGAAATGAATTTGGAACTGAGTCTCTTGGTGTGCACTTCTACCCTACCATGTGTAAAATGGTGAATAAGCACATCCCCTTCACGAGCCTCGGCATAGTCAAAAACCAAGATAAGTGAGGGGGCAGACACCACGTGGGACTGGACTTGAAAGAGTAGACAAGCATGGAGGTCCCCAAACCATCATGCAGCAAATACAGAAGACATTATAGAGCTCCAGGCTGTAATATTTCTTCCAGGCTACCAGTACATACAGCTGCTGGCATGATTTGGAAGAATTCCCCTAAGGATTTTTCTACGGCCTTTTCCTTCAGGTGCGATGCTCTGGGCCACAAAGAAGCAGTGAACATGTGCAACTGCTGCTAATATTTTCCATCAGGAAGACAGACACACAGCCCCTCCCATGATGTCGTCCAAAGGAGACCAGGAACTTGCCATACAGTGCCTAGAAATCTTTACAACCTCTGTGCATATGGTTCCCACTCTTGGTGCACAGGTGCTTTCTGCGCAGGACTTCCCAACACATCCACTGGAAACATCTCTGAGGAGCTGCACATGCTGTTATGCTCCCCCTCCTAAGCGTGTAGAGGATGGAGGTGCCAACCCCCCCCACACTTCCTTGGCCACCTAGACCCCTGAAGACATATCTATAAACTGCTGGGAAGGAAGGCAGGTCACTGGATCCACGTGCAGGCAATATTTTGAAGTATCCAAGTCACTGTGAGAGAAGCTGTCTTCCTCTCCTTCCAGTTTCTGCGCACACGGATCTCCCTGATACTGTTTAGACAGTAGCATAGCTCTACATTTGGCAGGAAAGATCAACAAATGGCAAACTTGAAAGGAATACCGCTCTCTTCCAAAATAAAGGCATTTACCCTGTCCATTATTCAAGAAAATAAGCAAGAAAAATAGGCCTGAAAGCTCACGGGTATAGGCTCTGAAATGAAGCTAAATCCGGCGTGCCTAACTAAACTAAATTCTGCCCATATTGTATTGCTGCTGTTATTTTACCAGTGAGCTGAAGGAAATTACAGCAGAAGTAATACACCAACCAAGAAAGTCCAGTAGTAGCAAATCATTCCTAAATGATATAGCAGAGTAACACAGGCATTGTTCCAACTCTTTCCCAACAGGCTGTCAGGAGGTACCGAACGGTGACTGGGCCCTCTCCATCCCTTATGCCCTTTGGAAGAGGACTGTGAAAGCAGACAAGGTGTCTGTGCAGCCCCCGGCAGCCCCTCCTGGGGAAAGCATGCCAGCTGGCAGGGCACGGGACGTGCACAGGCTGAGTAAGCTTCATCTGCATAGGGACTCAAAGGAGAATTATTTGTTACACGTCATCATTAAATGATTATTGGCTTTATTGTTGGGCAGATGGTATGTACTGGCACTGATAATCTTAGAATCACAGGGCAACAAGGTGCAGCAGGGCTAAATTAAAATTCCTTTTCTTCTCAAAATATCCGTGTTACACAAAGGATTTCCTACTGGCCTCTACCAATATTTTGGCTAAATTATGAAAGCAAATCAAAGCTCCTTCCACTTAAAACCCAGGCATATTGGGATTGACTGGCTGATATTATTTCTCTAGACCTTAGAGATTTTCTAGACCACTGCTTCGCTTAGTTTTATTCTCAAACCACAATAATTAGTTCAGATACAAATGATCTCCAAGAGCTAACAATAACATTCTCTTCAAATGAGCCAGTTCTTCAGGAAGAAATTTGGCAAAGTGATATATATTTCATAGATGATTTTGGAACCGGAACCTGGAGAATGATCGCTGGAAGAAGGAAAATAGGGTGCACATTTCTAACACTGATGGGAACTGTCAGCTGCTGGTGACACTATTTGTAAGGTTCACATTTTACACAAATTTGCAACATGAAAATGCTACTTTTACTGAGCATGAAATGATGAGAAACTCAATGCCTCGAAACACGAAATTTCTTTAAGTTGTGCTAGTTAGAAAGGTGCTTTTAAAATCAAATCTTTAAACTCCATACATATTTGTATCTTTTGATGTCTTGGTTGCTGCTTTATGCCACCCAAGGCTTACTCAGAAAAGCAGAAGTCGGCCCCCCCGGTAGGCTGTCTAGGTGAGTTTGCCACCTGATCTCCTGAATGCACACACAAAAGTCTCTGTATAGTTTTCTCCTTGCAAGTACTATACCGAAGTTTGGAAAGCACCTTTATTTTAAATTGCACTGATGTTCAAAAATGGCAGAAATATGGCAGCTCTGGCTGTTCTCCTTCAATATTTCTTAGTAACAAAACTTTTAATGCAAAGAAAATGATAGGCATTCTCATTCCATATGGAAAAGCGCTATATTTAGAAAACCAGTACCTTCCAGGAATGACAAAAAGTGCCACTGACTATTCATTACTGATGCAAACCCTTGCATCTAAGTATGGGGACTATCCTTAAAAAAATCAGTATTGGTCAATTGTATCAGAGATGCACCAGTTTTCCTAATCTATGCTTTAAAAAGAAAATGAATGTGAAACATATTAATAAATACTAATTTTAGTGAGGATAGTTCCATAGCTGCATGCATTTGTCATCCCAAGAAAAACATTTTGTTCCCTTTTGTTGCTTTTTCTGTTTGTTTTTTAATAATCTCTGACTATATTCATGAGATCTTCACATGCACAGAAATGCCTGCTGTAATACTAAGCTTTGGTGTTTCCTGTCCCTTCATGTTTGATCTATTTAAGGTTCAGAGTTATAAGCAGAGCTGTCGTGCCAGCAGAAAAATCTAAAAGGAATCTGAATATTCTTCAAGTCAGTATAAAATTTGGCAGATCTTTTTAATGTGTAAAGATGAAGCCCCAGCTGACCCCCCAGCCCATCCTAATATCTATGCCTCAGCTAGCACCATGACTAATAAATAAGGGATAGCACTATATTGTTATATCTAATTATGCATTTTTTAAACACAAAATCAGATTGAAAATTCTGCCTGCAAACTGGAGTACTCCAATGTAACAGGGTGGGATGTTACATTTAAATATATGCTGGTAAGTAAACCTGGCCCATATCCCCTATCTTAGTTTACCAAACCCTGTTATCTATGTTACCATGCCAGGCTTTAAAAATAATAAATGTTTGTGGCCTATGGAAAGTTCGCTTTGAAGATGCCATTCGCTCTAGCGACTTCTTTGTTGGTGAGTTTATAATTCACACATATTGTATTTCCACCTACACTGCTGGAGGAGCCCCCAAGTCAAGGCTGTTCCAGAAGACAGAGGGAGGAAGGCAAGGCTCCAGGAAGTTATTGGAAATGGAACAAAGAACAACCCTTGGAAACTCTACAGGAGTCTATGCACAGTCTGTTTTGCAGATACCCTGTATTTGGAGGACAGTAGATACTTGTCTTTTTATCTTTATCTTTTTTAGTGATGTCCCAGGCTTATGAGCATGGGCTCTCCCCCAGAACCTGGTCCTAATACAAAGGCTGTCTGCTGCATGCCTTCCAGGCTTTCCCCCAATTCTTTCCTTCCAGACCCAGCTTTCTCCCTACATACACATTCCCCAGCTTTGCAGGACAGCAGAGCCACTCTGAAATGCAGGAAAAGCACAGTGAACCACTCCATGATTTTCTTTATTATGGCAGCCTTTATGAAAATTTCCATTTTCACAGTTTTTAAAAGTAGTTTCCTATTCCCCTTCGCTGCTTTGTTTAAAAGGCAATACCTTTATTTCAAGCTTGTTTTATTTGTTTTATTTCAGTTTATGTTATGACTTTTTATTTACACTTGCTAATAGTTTAGGGCCAAATTCACTCTATTGATTATATTAAAAATAATTTTTGTATAGGTTTCATGATTAAAACAAGTTTTTATGAGCAATTTTGGGTTTTAAAATGCCTTTTTCCATGTTTCCAATATGCAATACGGCAGAAACTGCAACATAAACTATTCACGTTTTTATATATTGCTTTGTACCTATGGGTGTTTCTCTTCCATAATTTTTGCATTGATAGATATACTGTACCAGTATTGATAATGAAGAGGACTCCACATCATGCAAAGACACGACTTCAGCCTTGAAAGCTAAACATTGAAAGAAGCAATAATAATGCCAGAGAAGGAAAAATACAACTTTCAGAGTTGCCAGATAAAACTGGACTGCAGTGCAGACACTAACTAGGTACCAGTTCTAGTCTTTTCTAAAGCCTGTAAGTATGATTTTGCTGTTGGCCATAGCAAGTTCTTCAATGTGTTGAGACATGAAAAGTCAAGAGAAATGCCAGAGTGCAAAGCTTGCTGCAGGAAAAAAAGATGACTCAGTTCTTTGTCTCAAAAAGCATGTCAAAGATATTATAAAGTGCTTACAGATGCTCAGCCAGTGCGTACAAACGCTCAGATTCCTGCCTGGTGTTAGATATCCTGTAACTGGAAAACGAGAGCTTCAAAACAAGGAACAGTTTTTTTGCTACCAGAGTAAGTGAATGGATCTGCAATCCTATTGCATAGGATTTTCAGAAAGATCCCTCTAACAACCATCACAAGTTGGCATGTTTGTGGATGCAGAACTATTAAAAGCAATAAAACAGGTCCTAACCAGATGGCTTGCAGAAAAGAAGTCACTATCAAGTGTAATGATGAAATGTCAATGCCTTCTTACAGACTGCAGCATTACCTGAAATAAAGATGGCCAACTTAAAATAAAATTACAGTAAACTTTACAAAGACAAATGCTTGTTAAGTTAGAGTGTTTTCTTACTGGCTAAAGAACAGAACAAGCTCATTATTCATGTCAGTGAAATGCAACTGTGTGTTAATCAACCCCTGCCGCATCAATGTATATTTACCAAGATAAACTCAATCTTCATTTGACAGAAAGGAAGCAAAATCACCAAGTTACAAAATGCCTTCACTTTTACACTAACAGTTGCTTCATTTGATGGTTTTCTGCTCACAGCATCTGATGAACAGAGCTTGGACTCACAAAAGCTTATGCTATACACCTCTGATGCAGACAAATCCACCCTGCCTTCTGCCTGACTTCTGACCTTTTCAAATGCTGCCCTCACCAGCTTCTCAGTCACAACATCAAGTCATGGCACTTGACAAAACAGACTATTATATTCTCGTTACCGTGCATGCATAAAGCATGAAGGAAAGTGGAGAACATGCAAAACATTCCAGTGTTCTGGACTAAACGTTTCTTTGCCACAGCTGGAATACTTGTGGGCAGTCCTAGAAAGAAAAGGTCTGTACCACCTTCTTGATTTCCAGTGGACAGACTCAGAAAAACAGGGTTTGGCCACATTACAGGTTTGCTATATCACTCTGGTACTGTCAACGACTACGCTGGAGCAGTTTCTTAAGTTATTACTTGAGCACCTTTCATGGGTGTCTATATTCTCTTGGCATGGAAAAAAGACATCTTACTAAGCACTGCCCCTGTAAAAATGTGCTTTAAAAAAATAAAATTCTCAGATAATCATCAGCAATTTTAAGAATAAAAACAGTCAACATTTTTTAAAGGTTGGTTTATGAGTAATTTGAGCATGAAGCATGAAAACAGCTCCACTAAATAAGCCTTTCAAAAGTGGTGTGTTGCTCAGCTGTAAATCTGCTCTACTAATATCTTTCCAAAACCACCCCGGGTTGATTTGTTTGTCCTTCTTATGATTGACCATTCACGATTCTGAAACGAAAAGAAGTGAAACAGAACAAAGCCACAGGATAACTTTCAGCTTGAAAACAAACAGCTCACCCCATCTTGCCCTCAGAGTTTCCTTTTGATAAATGCCTCTGCTTCACTTCAGCATTTACGTGGAGCGGTAGATCAATATTCCCTGGGCATTTTCAGTAAACTAAGCAAAATACTTTGAAAATTTCTTGTGATTCTGCTTCAAATTTCTATTTTTGGAGAAAGTTTCTAATGGCAGAATACAACCAAAGCCCGCTAGTGGCAAACTTGGCCAATACTTAACAAAGCATTTTACATTGTTAAAAAAAAGAGCAGAAAAGACTGCAGCTTCCATAACATTGTTCTCAAAATGTACAACGATCTAATTCAGTAGCATCATTTCTGTTTAAAACCTTGATCCAAAATTTCGATTGTGATTTGATTTTCATTTTCAAGCACAGTACAATTTTCATAATTCTCCCATAAGGTTTACTAGATCTAACAGGGTTTCTGAATACATGTTCTCTAGATTTCACATGGTTGGTTTTTTTCCATCTAAAGCATAATGGCTGTCTACAAACTCACTACAACCATAAGGCAGCACATACAGATTTTTGGATCCTACTCAGATCCTGAAATGGGCCTCAGAGGGGAAGGTAGCTGGTGTGATTGTGAAACTAAACTGAAAGTCATGAGAATCTGGTTCATTCCTGGCTCTGCTACAGACTCACTGCTTAACCTCAGGCAAGCCATTTGATCACTCTGCAACTCAGTCTCCTGTCAGGAGGAAACAGGAAGAATACCTCCTTTCTCCCATCTTTTGTCATGTTAATCGAGATTAGAAGCTCTTTGAGACAAATACGTTCTCTTACCGTGTATCCGAACATTAGCTAGCACAAGTGAGCCATTTGTGGGCAGCGTTACTAAGCCTGTAACAGAAGTACTTATTAGAGTACACTCAGTGTAATACAGCAGGGACGGAATTTCCTTAACTTTCGGCCAATACATAGTTCTGCAGTGTTATCTAAAAGGTATGGGGAGGACAAATGTAAAAAGTGAGTGGCTTTAAAGGACTCTGAGAAGTGTTTTCTATAGCTTACTGACACGTTTGGACACTTTTTAGAAGCAGAACATTATTTACAATTGCAAGCAGTATTTTCTAATAAACTGAACTGATAAGAAAACAAAAGTAAAGGTAAAAATCAGCATAGTCATGAGGTTTTGAAAAGTATGGCTTTCTAGCTGCTTAGCATCTATAAGAAGAGTGTAAATGGCACGGGTGCATTTTTTACAACTATCTTCTGGAAATAAATATGTTAGGCTTCCTAACAGAAATGTTTCATAGATTTCATAGTTTTTAGGGTTGGAGGGACCCCAGTAGATCACTTAGTCTGACCCCCTGCCCTGGGCAGGAAAGAGCACTGGGGTCAGACGACCCCAGACAGGTACTTGCCCAGTCTCTTCTTAAAGACCCTCAAGGTAGGGGGAGAGCACCACCTCCCTTGGAAGCCCAGTCCAGATTCTGGAAACCATTACCATGATGAAGTTTTTCCTAATGTCCAACCTAAATCTGCTCTCTGTCAGTTTGTGGCCATTGTTTCTAGTTAGCCCAAGGGGCACCCTGGTAAACAGAGCATCTCCTATTCCTTGCTGCACCCCTGCCCCGATGAATTTGTAGATGGCCACAAGATCCCCTCTCAGCCATCTCTTGCGGAGGCTGAACAGATCCAGGTTCCTCAACCTCTCCTTGTAGGGCCTTGCCGGCAGGCCCATACGTGTAGCCCTCCTCTGAACTCTTTCCAGGTTATCCACATCCCTCTTGAAGTGCGGCGCCCAGAGTTGGACCAATACTCTACTCCAGCTGCGGTCTTACCAATGCCACATAGAAGGGAAGTTTCACCTCCTTAGACCTGCTTGTGATGCACCTGCTAATGCATGATAGAGTGCGGTTGGCTTTGCTCATCGCTTTGTCACATTGACGGCTCACGTTCATCTTGAAGTCTACTAGGACTCCGAGATCCCTTTCTGCCGCAATGCTACTTAGAGGGTCATCTGCCAGCCTGTACGTGTTGGTGATTCTCTCTCTCTAGGCGCAGCACTTCGCACTTATCTTTGTTAAACTGCATCCTGTTCTGTTCTGCCCACTTTTCCAACCTGTCCGAATCCGCCTGAATCCGCTCCCTGCCCACCCATGTGTTTAGAAGCTTTCTAAACACTACAGAAGCTTTTAATATGCTAGTTTTAAATATATATACTTTTACTTCTAAGAGAAACCCAAATGAAAGGGCAAGAGAGGAGCAATGACACAAATGAAAAATGAAAGCTGCCACAGCCACACACAAACCATGGTCACAGAAGGCAATAATCTGTGCAGCAAGACCTTTGAGGCAGACTGGGATTTCACGCTCTAAGCTCTATCGACAAAGATCTTGTCTACATGGGGAAACGTGCAGACCTAACTAGACTGGAGTAATTATTCAGGTATAAGTCTATCACTGTAAGTCCCTGCATGGATACTATATTCTTGAGTAAAAATGAAAAGAATGCCCACACGGAGGTTTACGCTGGTATAAATACAGAGAATGCAATTACGCCAGGAGAGTTTCCTGTGCTGACAAGCTCTCTCACACTGGTATTTGCATCAGGAAAAAACAACTTCTTGCTCCCAGATATGGCAACCTCCAGGAGATGCACAGTGGTGGCACTCTGACTTCAACATGCGGAGAAGTCTAGACCACTTCTGAAAAGCGTTGTTCCAAGTATAACCCTCTACGCTTTGACACGAAAATATCTGAAATACACTTCGGCATTTTTCCTTACAATACTTAAAAGGCATTGAAGAAAAACAGCCTTTTCATAATTCTTTACACTAAAAACAATGCCACAAGACATTCGCACTTAATAAAGGGGACTCATGAGTTTTTCTAACAGGTTGCAATTTGGTGTTAAATGAAAATTGTATCCTGCCCTGAAATACGTTGCCACCAGATCACGACTTGCTAATGAGATTTTGCCCAACTGTGTGAATAATAATTTATGTGACTATAGGGCTCTTGGCAGAATCCTCCACTCAGCGATAGGCCCCGACGTGAAAGGGAAGGCTCCTGCTCAGAGGAAAATACTTTCTCTTCTGTACTTCTACTTTTGCCACTGTGGGCTTTCTACTGTTAACACAGGCTTTCTGAGGTAGAGTCATACCCGGGTCTCTGAAGACATGCTGCAGCTCAGCAGCACTTTCAACCCCGAGATTCCCCAAGCATTTCATAAATAGTTCAACTGGGATTTCAGAAGTAACTTATGAGTATGTCTGTAGTACAGTGAGTGGACACAACACTGAGCTAGCTTTAAACCAGCTAGCCTGAATACTGGTAGTAGTCTAGCTAGAGCAGCAGGAATTTCAGAATTTAAAGCTAGCTTGGGTATATCTATATTATGCTGCAGTCAAAACAATGACAGTAAAGCAGACATCCCATAAGAGACTTGGGCACTCGAATCCACTGAAATTCAATGGCAGCTAGGTGCTTAATTAGGCACCATATGTAATTCCAATTTGCACTCTCATAAAAAAAAGTTAGCAACACTGATATTTTTTTTATTTTACAAAGAGAAAGACTGAGTACCTTTCCCGAGGTCTGCTATGATTTAGACCTATTCATGATCCCATACTAAAAACTATTTAAGCATTCTTATGTTGCTGTTGTGTCCCTGCCAGAACAGTAGAGAAAAGTTTTCCCATTATCACTGAGAGAGTGCTTGGCAGTCCAGACAACAGCCACTGACCATTTCAAATGGCCTCACTTGGCCTTGGTTCAAAACTTTTGTATGATCAGAGCACAAGGGAATAGTTCCCATATATTAAGCAAGAGTTCTATATTAACATTATACACAATATGGAATAGACATAGTTTAGATTTTAAAAATAAAGTTAAACAATAAATGCAAAAAACTGTCAAGGCCTTAAGGAAAGAGGGGTTGGCAGATGCATATAACTTCACACTAGAAAGCAGTTTCTGAGTTTTCCTTTGGCAGGGTGCAAAGGTACAAATTAAATACGCTAACAGCAGCAGGCTAGAACACACCTAGGGTAACTACTACTAACGCACACTACTACTAAAGTTGCCAGTGTCTGAGTCCCATTTTCAAAAGTGATGGATGCTCTAAGTCACCTAGGCAATTTAGAGAAATTTATTCCTATTTTCTAATCTTTTGAACATAGTTGAGCACCCACGCTTTCTCTCCATGCTTGATTAGATGCTTTACTTTAATGAAACAGCACAAAAAAAGACACCCAACTCCATATTTCTATTTTGGCTGATTCAGCTGAGTAATTCAACAGTGTGAGGGTGAATTTTGGGGCCTAGAAGGAAGATAACTGACTGAAGTGCTAGTTCAGTTTGGACATAGATAATTTTGGTGCAACACTTGTGCAATCATTTCTTTTTACCAACAGAGGTCAAACAGTCTGTGTCAGGGATTGGCAACCCCTGGCACACATGCCAGAGTATGACATACAAAGCCATTTTGCCTGGATGGCCACAGAGCCTAGGCTGCTCACAGGAAGCAGCCAGGAGGCTGCATGTCCTGCTGCAAGCAGCCTGGGCTCCGGCAGACAGCAACTGCTCAGAGCTCTGGCCAGATGTGGTAGGCAGCCCAGAGGTTGCAATCAGCTGCACTGGGCTCTGGAGCCCTGGCACCAGCTGCACACATGCCTAAGGGTGCATGGCAGGGAAGAAGCAGGGGCAGTGCAACCCTGGCCTCTCCCCTGCTGGCCACCCGGAGACGCAAATGCAGCTGCCGCCAACGAGTTGGGCTGGGGCTCGTCGGACCTTGGCGCAGCTATTTGCAGCCTTCCTGCCACCTGCTGCAAGCTGTCAGGTTCTGTGGAGGGTGGCAGGGGCCTGTCCACATCCCAGGCCGGCTGTGGCAGACAGCTGGGAGGCTGCAAGCTGCTGCACTGAGGTCTGCAGTGCCCTTGCCCGGCTCATTGCTGGCACGGAAGGAGCCAGGGTTGTGCTGCCCCAGCCCCTTTCCCACTGTGCATACCCAGGCATGTGTGGCGCTGCCACCAGCCACAAAACGTGGCTGGGGCTCCGGACCCTGGTGCAGCTGTTTGCAGCCTGCCCGCTGCCTGCTCCATGGCCAGGCACCTCAGGGCACGTGGCAGGGAAAGGACCGGGGCAGCACAACTCCAGTCCCTACCCCGCCATCTGCCTAGAGGTGTCCACGCACCCGCTGCCAGGAACAAGCATCCAACCCCTCACAGCTCCCCTTCCCCTCCCCCGTCTGGCCCTAGCATGCCGAGTCAAGATGTGTTGAAGTTGGGGAGTTTTTGGCACTCCAGTCAAAAATGTTGCCGACCCCTGGTCCATGCCTTCCGCAGGCTGAGACTATGCTCGCTCAGTGTGATCTACAAGGAACTGCATCAGAAGACCATTCACAAGCTTAAACTGGTATTAACAGATGAGTTAAGGCGGCAAGTCTCGTGTACAGGGTGACACCTCCCCTAGTTTGTGTGCTTTTACAGGATTTTGACACAAGCACACAGAAATAACAGGACAGGAGGATTGTATAAATTGGGGCATGTGTGTGTACAAAATCTGTATGTCTATATGCACACGAACAAACACATGTGCGTGTACACATACTTTTTGCTGAGGTAAACTATAAAAAAAACAAATATAAGAATACAAATAATTAAAGACAGTAAACCATTTATGTGCAGTTTCTCTATATAATAAAGTATCCACTGATTAATGTTTGATAAGCACATTTACCCCAACGTTGAAGCCAACGTCCATACTTAGATGCCTATACATTTCATAGACACTACATAGACATTAGGGCTGAAGGGACCTCATAAGATCATCAGGTCCAGCCCCCAAAAGATATATAAGTGACCCACTGCTGTTCAACTCCTTATCAGACCACTTTTATGCAGGTTTCAAATGTTTGGTAGCATAATCTGAAAATGTTGACCTCAAAGAACTTGAACTGATTCCCCTACAAATCACAAAACCTGAACTTGACCTGAAGGTGAATGTTGACGCTGTTAATCTGGATGCGTTAAGAAACGTGGAAGAGTGTACACTTGAGAATATCTCTCACACTGACCCAATGTGGTGACTGACATCAAAGTACAAAGAGTTCGTCAGACTTGGGGCAATACCCGTCAGCAAAAAAGTTCTCATAGGCTTTGTTTATGCCTTTCCTTAGCATTTAATATACTATATTGGTACTACAGGAAAAATAAGGTTGATTAGCTGGGCCCATTTGTAAAATGAGGATTCCAGGTAGAAAGCTGCCAGGCCAACAGGCAACCTAGTACTTAGAGAGGAATGCAGACTGCTGAGAGAGACCCTTCTGTCCTTTGGAGCAGGAAAGGTCGATGTAGATGCTTTGAGTGGAGAGCCACCTTTTTTATTTCAGTGTCAATTTCACGTAATTTCTTTTTCTTTTTTTTTTTTGGTCTCTGACCGAAGGTTGAATTATCATCAAAGTTGTACTGTGGCATTCCCCATTTGGAAATCACGCTAGTGACCACTTATGAAACTTCTCTGAGAACCACTCACCTCTCTGCAGGATGTTCTTCTTCCTTTAAAAATGAATTAATAATTGGAAGGTCTCAGAAGAAGTCGCTTGATACCAGATGAAGGAAAATGCAACCTGTTCTTAATGCTGGTTTAAATCAACTAAGTAACCACTAACAAATACTCGGCTTTTTGACAAAAACTTCTGCAGAGCCTATTTCACATTAGGAATTGCCTCACCTATGGAATGTTTATTTCTCTCCCAAGCCTTTTTACCTCCCCTCTTTCTCATAATGGAGGTGAAGCAATATGGACAATATCATAGGCATCCTATTTTCCCCAATGACTAACTTATTTTTTCTAAACAAAGCACTTAAGCACACCCTTAACTCCTTATACGTTCAGTTGCTTTAAGTGCATGTTTTACAGAAGTTCTCCCTGATACAAGTTCACTATTTTCACACCTGATCTCATAGGGAGGATCCTTCAGTACAAATGGTTTAGAGCAGGGGTGGCCAACCTGCCAAAAAGGTTGGCCTCCACTGGTTTAGAGGAAGGGCTTATTTTCAGCGTGGTCCTAGTGATGCTAAAACAAAGCTTCAGACCTCTGGGCACGATGTTTGGAAACTTTTCTCAGCAAACAACAGGCTCTGGGGAACAGGCTGCTCCCAACACTTCTGCAGGACACAGTTCTACAGCAAGGTATAAAACTCCCCTTCCCCTGTGTGTAATTCCATTATTAAGTACTCTTTTCATTGTATATTTCCCTAATGATGGCAAAAAGCAAAATTCATGACAACTTCACACACAGGAAAAAGCTTCATCCTGAGAAGAATTTTATACAATTATTCCCTGATTAGTATTCGGTATCAATAGTCACTGAACTATTTCCAGCCCTTTGTTTCCTGGTTGACCGGTGACAAATGGCACTGTTTTTTCTTGAAAAGTAGCAGAAGCAAGGTGAAAAACATTTTGGAATAGTTTTAACAAAGTGTGCCAGTCTAGGGCTTCAAATGCATGATAATGTTTGGGTACAAGTATAAAAAAGCCAACAGCACCCCAGGTTGTATTAACAGGAACGTCACTTGTAAATTAAGAGACATAGTTCTCCTGCTCGAGTCAGCAGGGGTGAGGCCTCACCTACAGTGTCCTGTACCGGCCCAACACACTACAGGAAGGATATGGGCAGATTAGAAAGAATTCAGACAAAAGTTATTAGGGGCCTTGGAAGCAAGACGTATGAGGAAAGGCCGAAAAAAATGGAAGTCATTTAGTTTTCAATAAGAGAAGACTGAGGGTGGATTTAATAATAGTCTTCAAATACCTGAAGGGCAATTACAGCAAGGATGGAGGTGGGCTTTCCTCTGTGGCAGTAGGGAACAGGAGTAAAAGCCATGGCTTCAAGCTGCAGCAGAAGAAATTTAGGTTGGAGATGTTGTTGAATCTCCATCCCTGCAATGCTTTAGTCATGGATACTCCTGCCTTTAGCAGGAACGCACACGATTTAATTTTGCTCAGTTTTGGGTTTCTTGAGCTAAAGCTACCTCTAATGATTAGAGTTCTGTAAAAGGGTATAATGAACAGGTAGACACAGAAGAGATGAGAGGATGACAGCAAGGAAATACCACTCTCTTTAAATACATGCACAAATATGATTCTAGATAGGCACAAACTAATCCAGACCCACAGAAGTCTTGGAGCTCTGCTAACTTAAAGCACTTGTGGGTCTGGTCCCATATTTATAAATACAACCAGAAAAATAAGACTAAAACAATCTGAGTTTCTATGAGAATATTTCAAAGTAGGTCTCCAAGAAAAAGAACAGGGCAGTTTCAAATATTACTTCATATGAACAGATTAGACTTGCCAAAATGTTACTTTTCATGCAGGCATATGATCTGCTAGAGGAAAGCCAGACTGAGTCACTGGATACATCAAAGTCAACGTCCAGCGAGTGGGATGACTGTGTGCTGTATGAACAAGAATGATACCTGCCCACTGCAATGATTTCAGAACATTTAATTGCACTAAAACAGGTAGTAGCACCGGTGACTGAAATCCCCAGATTACCTTGATTGCTCTGTCATTATCTCTAATCAGCTGCTGCTTCTCATCTTCAAACTTTTGTACAGCATCTTGGTGCCGCCTTTCTGAAGCAACCTGCTGCCGGCTGTTCTCCTCTGTCAGAGAGGAAATGGTTGTCTTAAGTTCAGCTATGATCTAAAAAGAAAACAGCACGCTAAAACTTTCTTCAGTCAGAGGCATGTATTTTGCATGTATTTAGGCTTGACACAAGAACAGAGTTGGCAAGCTCCACTGTACAAATTAAGTATTTTAAATTAACATATTACACACTAGCAAGCAAGAAATTCCACACGCAGAAAAAGAATATAATAAAACTCTGAATGGCATGAAACTGCTGAAAACAAACTATTGGGAAGAGTTTTCCACTATAACATTCCACAATATTAACTCATCAGAACAAAGCACATCTGTGATCTCAAAAATATAAGATGTTTCCAGTTTTCCACTTCACTGAAATAGCTATTGCAAATCTGCACGCTTATTGAGAGTTAGTGATGCTTCAGAGCTTCAGACAAAAAAACACTGCAATGAACATACCAACAGCTCTTTGTTATTAGAAAGATACAACTTAGCATGATACTACAGATAAGAAACCATTGTACTTCACATGCTTAACTGAAATACGAGACTCGACTCTGCATTTCTGTGTTGTTGAAGGCGACAGAGTCTGTTTGACAACAAACTTGGGACCTGATTCAATGGCTCTTGACGTTAAAGGACAGTGGATCGTGCCCTAAAGGACAGAGCATCATGCCGTTCTACTGAACTGTTTACACGTCTCACTTTGACTACCCATTTGATCCTTTTTAGCACCACAGAAAACATGTTAAACTATACCGGAAACCCTCGCTATGCAAAGGTTCAGCATCTGCGGTTTCAAATATTCGCAAATGCTGAACCCACATTTTAAATACACTTTATACCCTGAATACCAAAACAGTGTAAATCACACTACTTTACTCAGGTAATGCTGCAATATTCCACATCTCCCGAATTTTTTGTTCCACATTTTAAGGTAACTATAATAATTAGCTGGCTTCAACGGTAGGGTAAGAATTATAAACACATTTCTTCTATCAGAAGTTACTGGTTAAAAAGTTGGGATAGCAAAGAAGTTTAAAAATGTATTAAGAGAATTTTAACACAAGTTGACAGATGAGGAACTGCTCTGAGCAGTCATTCTCGGGGGAAAAAAATCTAATTGTTTATTTTGCATAAACTTCAGAGAGAATTTCTTGGAATATCTTCTTTGTGTGGGTGTTAAAAGTGACTGTTCCAAGAGGCCACGGAGAGTAAGATTAGGCTGATGTTGTCAGCAACACAACCACATAAAAGTCACAATTGACCTATTACTAATGTTAAGCTACAAAAAGCCATGTTCAAATAGTATTAAGGGTCTGGTTTAAACCCACAAAAGTAAAGAAATTCAGAATTAGGCAAAAAAACCCTCCATTTTTACTGTATGCATTTTGTCAAATAACTATGGCATACAAGGTATGGTTGTAACTTTTTGCCCTCCCTGATTTACAAACCACACCTTAGAAATCGGTCTCAGACCACTAGGGAGGGATCATCTTTTTTTTTTTACACTGAGCACAGAAGAGTCCTGGACCATAACTAGGGCCCCCAGGTGTTACGGTAACACCAGTGACAATAACTGGTATTACAGCATTAGGGGCAAGTGGAATTACAAACTCAAAGCCTGAATGTCCCTGTACGCATTCAGGAAGCTTTTGGGATCATATCAGTTTTCTGAGGTTATTTCTCCTCATGGTGGCACAAAAAATACAAAAGGTTTTACAAAAATGCTCGGAAGGAAGTATTTCAATTTGACATTTCAGAGAGTCATTACACTTTCATGCAACTACATGCAGAACAAAATATGCATTTAAGTCTATTTTAAAAATGTGTTTGATTTACTCAGACATAATAGCCGTCATGTAAAAACATATTCATGGATTTTTTTGATAAATACTTTATCAAATTTTCAAATTTATCAAAAAAAGCCAAAACAAATAAATTATCTTAGAATAATTAGGTAGCGGTCTCGAGAGCCCGTGAAACCCCACTGAAGTAGCTGAATCCACGGTTCTAGGGAAGTTCCACTTAGCAGGTGAAACAAAGGCCACTTCTGAAGGCTGAGATGTAGACTCTTGATACTATAATTTAAGTGTGTTTATAAAACAGCCAATCTGTAATTTCATATAGGTACATGACTGGATTGTACCTACCAATTATGAGGCCTTGGGAAACATTCTTGATATCTGTCAATATGAAGGGAATGTTGGATTATTACAACCACTGCTGAAAATCCATCCTTTTAATGCTTCTACTGTGGTCACGAGGCTCTTGCTTCATGGAGGCATCAAGAATGACACCTCCACGAAAAGCAGTGAGGCTCCTTTTACACCCTGAAAAACTAACTTTTTGATTTATCTACACACTTTAGCGTCGTCTACGTTTCAATACCATTTGCCAATCAAAATTTAAAAGCAGTTGTGACGAGTCACTCCAAACTGACACCTTATTTTACCTACTTTCAATATAAAGGTAAACTGAATATGCTCCCATTTTCAAAAGTGATTAGAAAACTATGTTATGCCAGTAAGAAAAGCCTGCGGAGTTAAAAAAAACAACCCAGTTTTGTCACTGGTGAAATGTAAAAGTCTTGGAGAATGCTTTTTTGAGCTGTGCCAGCATTCAGTGAACACGATGGATGAGTTAAGGCCATACACATGGTAAACATGAAAACAGGACAGTCTGGACGTGCCGCCTGTCACCAGCCATGTGGGCAAACACCACTCTGTCATCTCAAATGCAGCTGAGGGACTGCTGAAGATCTTACAAAATATGTGCAGGCAAGGCCTGCAGGGAGCGTCAATTCTGCTTCAAGTCCCAATGACCACCGTAGGAGTCGACTGTTCTGAGATCCTTGCAAGACCAGGCTCCTCGCAGCTAAAAAACAGTGATCTCGAAGAAAGGCATGCTAACCAGTTTAGTTTTCTGACATTCTTGTAAGCAATAACAGTTGAGAAAAGCAAATCCGAATTGGCTGGAGGAAATGCTGGGAGTTTCTTTGGACATAAGAAAATCAAAATTTAAGACAACAGTAACATAGATTAACAAGGTTTTTTAATCTTGTTTTAAAAAAATAAGGTATTAATGTGAGATGGTTGTTTTCACGTTGCCTACCTGCGAAGATTTGGCCAACTTTTGATTGTATTCCTTTTCAATCTGCTTCAACCTGCTGTTGGCCTGAAACGCACACACAGACACACAAGGAAACCAGATTAGCTCAGATGAAGAACATGTACAGACACTTTGCCACTGACCCTTATGCTTGGCACCTCATCTACATGCCTATCAGTAAGCAGCTGGGATACGTGCCAATTCCAACGCCCTTTTGTGGCAGCCAGAAAACCACAAGGGCTTGTCTTTGATCTAGGGCCAACTATTCATCACTTAAAAGAGGGGAAAAATTGTACCTCTGCTGCCAATTATTAGAAAAACATAAAGGCCTCTGTGGATTAAAAAAGGGAGTGGGGTGAGCAGGGTGGGGATTGAGAGGGAGAAGTTTATCAGGATGACTTCATCTCTGTGAGAGGAAAAGAGGGAAGAAAAAAGCCACAAGTTCTAGCAGGGGCCGCGAGGGTACAACGTGACATAGACTATGTGATTTCATGCGCCAGCTGATGTCTGCGATCTCCTTTTATCAAATCTTACATTCCTGCTTTCTTAGGACTGCTGCTATTAAACTGAAAATCAAACCCAACATGCTGCAGAACCACCAAGGCCTCCTCTGACCTCTTCTGGCACATCTTTTATAGCTCAAAGATAGAGGAAAAAACAAACTGGAAACAAGGCCACTTTGTTGTTTTGATATCACATGTAATTGAGAAGCAAGCGTACCTGTAATTCAGGGGAAAACCAGCTCTTAAATTCACTATCGCTTTTCATCCAAACTCACAATATAATTCTGACATGCTTTAAAAAACGAAGAAAACCCCCACTTCTATACTGTAGCGGACAGACACGTTTCAAAATGCCTGCCTTGGAAATGATCTGCTAATTATTCTCAGTACTGAAATTGGAGGCTACGTTTCTGAAAAGAATAGCTGGCTTAATGTGGCAGAATATGACGAAAGTGAATTTTTTAATCGGTCTGACCTCATGCAAGAAGCTCTGGTTTGTCCTCTTCAGGTTTATGAATAGAGTCTATCACAAGGGTCCCATCTTTCAATTGTTTCTGGGCAGGTTGAGGCAAAGTGCCACTGAAACCAGTGGGGCTCTAAGGGTGCTTTCCTAGAAGCACCTGCAGGACTGGGATTTGAGACTCCAATATTGCAAACATTTATACATGTTAGTAAGTTTATTTAAGTGAACAGTCTCATTGACTTCACTGGCCTTTGTGTATTACAGAACGCGTGAGTATTTGCAAGACAGTCTGAAGTACGTGACAATAGCACTGAAAATGTTATTACAAGAAACCAAACTTGTACACTGGATTTCTTTATACAGGGTAGGCACTTATACACAATGTATGGGAATCAATCAGCACATTTTTGTAGTTTCCCAAAATATTTCTTTTTTACTCGGTCAATTCCTTTAAATATGACTAGTCCTCATGTCATATTTGTGGTATGTATGGATGTGTCCATATTTATTTCTTGTGTAACTATGAAGCACACAGTACAGTAACAGCTCACCAGAAACATTTTTTGAGTCAATAGGTATAATTTTCAAGTGTTGTATGAGGGGAGGTGTTGATTGTAAATCAGTTACCGAAATGCCATTAATATCTGTTTACAGGAAGTAAAACGACATGCGAATTAAATGATCTTTCCTCTGCAAGCCTCACATTTAAAAGTGATCCGCTTGATGTAGCTAATTTATTCACATGTGGGATATACACAGTCAAGGTCAGCATAAGGTTAATTGAAGAAGACACAATAAAGAGGAAAACATCTCTGTGACACACTTTGGCCCACCTTTTTTTCTTTCTTTAAGCTGTCGCACCTGACTACTCTTCTGGTTGTCAGATGACTTTTAGCAGTCCTGCATGTCAGTAAAAACTACTGCAACTGACATTAAAACACGTTTTAAAATACTGATTTTAAAACATTCAAAAAATGAACTATGATAGGAGAAAGATGAAGTTGCCTTTAACTCTCAGAAAGACAGAGATACTAGTTAGCAAGGCACGGCAAAGATCACATTACAGCTGCACTCGGTCTTAACTTCCCTGGGGCTAAAGGACTTCTGCTCCCATACAGTAAACTTTATAACCTCTTGAACCCAAAGAAGGAATCTTATTAAATAATAAAAACACACCCATAATGCTCACACACCGATCAGAACAGGTTATCCACACTGAACAGAACTGGGACAACCAGTATGGCAAACGATGACAGAAAAGAGCTAAAAAACTTGTCAGATCTTTTAGAAAAAAAGCAATGTGTATAGTGCTCAGCATACCTGAAAAGCAGGTTCTGCATTCCTGAAATTGGGCACCCGAAAACGAGACACCCAGAAAGCAGTAAAAGTGCATCTGTCATGAACCTCACCCAAAATTGGGGGTTTGTGGGATGTCATGAATGTTTTCTTATGTTTTTCCCTCTGATACGGTGTGTGTGATGTCAATGAAGAGCCAGAGTTATGCTGCATCCATTTCTCTTGCTTTTATCGCCATATGGATTATGTTATGTTGTCTCTATATATCTTTAGGCTTCTGGACATGATTTTATTCAGGGGTGGGCAAAATATGGCCCAGAGGCCAGATCCAGCCCACCAAGTGATTCCACCCAGGTCTCTTGGCCCTGCCCGCTCAGGTGCAGGGAGCAGCCTGGGCCGTGGCACATGCAGCCAAGCCCACCGCCCCAGGGTGAGGATGTGCCACCTGGTGAGAGATCAGTCCACCCTATTCCCATGTGCGGCTCTGGGGCCTACCCTTGGTTTAATCAAAGAAGCGGAGGGATGCATACTTGGGAAAGAGAGCAGGCAACATGGCTAAGTATCACTTGCATTTGTGTTACTTGGGAAGGATAATTGCGAAGCCCAATCACAAAGACAGAAGGAGCCACTGGTGGGGTGGGCACCCAAGGTATTGTCTGATTGCAATGGGAAAAACAGCCCCACAACAGTAAAGGCATCCAAGAGAAATGGCCCATTAGCCAGTGCCTCAGGGAAACTACATATTTCTAGAGGACTCAGAGACCCACGAACAATTAGGGCCACTGCATGACCCCATTTACGACTCCATTTCTTCAGCATGGCCTCTTATTCCCAACCCAGATCCCAGTTTAACGTGACCCCCTCCACTGATGTGACCCCATTTGAGGTTGCAACCCACAGTATGGGAACTAGGGTTACCATACGCCCAGGTTTTCCTGGACATGTCCTCTTTTTTGGCCCCATCCCCCTGTCCAGACAGCTTTTTAAAATGCAAGCAAATGTCTGGGTTTTTGCTCTGCCCCTGGCTTTTCCAGGGCACTTCCAGCTTGACTGTTTGGAGCTTGGGGCAGCAGGGCAAGATGACTGGCTGTTGGGGGACCACGTGCTTTGCGCGCAGGCCCGGCAGCTGCTTGCAGGTAAGAGAGCCGGAGACAGAGAAGAGTGTGTGTGCATCCACGTGCGGGAGCTGAGTGGGCAGCAGGGCTGGGGAGTCAGGAGTGAGGGGCAGAGGCAGGGCACAGGTATATCACTGGCCCCCCATAATCATATACACCTCCCTACCTCCCCTCCACAGGTGTCCTTTGTTTTGATACTGGAAGCACGGTAACTCTAGATCATGCTGATGGCAGGGCTCGGAGGTATTTAGGGAACCATCGTGAAGATGCATTTTGGATCCCCGGCTCCCCGACAGTCAAGGTCCCCAGCAGCCAGGGCTGGCAGGATCAGCAGAAAAGCTCATTTCTAAGACCACTGGCAGGACTCTGGAGTGCTGATCTGTAGCCAGATGAGAGAGTAAGAAACTTATCTTGTTTTTTTGCTGCATCTTCCAACTTATGGTGGGTTTTGCTTATATAATTCTTTTCTATATAATAAATGCTTTTGTTGATTTCCCTCCTTACTGATTGCCTGTGGTAAGCATGATCCCAGGGCAAGTGATATTCCAGGCTAAACCACTCTGTGGAAAAAGGGGCACCTACATTTTTTTTCACCACCCAAAAGGGGTTTTTCACAACCCAACCTGGAGCTGACAGTTATTCCTCTGCTGAAGCTGTGAGGTCTGGTTTAAGTCTTTAGTTGAGACTTGCGGGGATAAGGAGTTATCCCAGGGAAAACCTTGGTCTGTTCCTTGGGACATGCGGCAGGACAGCAGGGAGAAACTTGGGGCTCCAGGGGTACCTTGCAGATAGGTTTGTGATAGCAGCCTTTGACTTCTATCCATCATGCTATAGCATTTTACAGTTGACATCACTGCAGCCCAGGCCTTAGAGCACATAGCTGCATTTATAAAGCCCGCAGCAAGTGCCTTCTGCAATTTATGCCACTCCTGTCAATCAAACTGAACCATTTTCACGTAGGGACACACACTGGAACCCACTTCCATTATCTTCTGTTACTGCAGAACTTCCCCATTCTTCACATATCCTGCACCAAAACTCATTTCACATCTTTGACTCTGGGCTCTTCGTTTGCAGCCTGGGAAGGCATAAATCCACTCTTGGCACAAATAGAGCACTTTGAAAAAAGCTGTTACTTAGGCTTTGTGCAGGGAAAGGATTTACTACAAAGCAAATCTATATAACTCTATCCAGAGACCACAGTTTAGAGTTTAAATTGACAAATGAGGAAATTAAAAATGGAAGGGGGTAAACAAGCATCAGTTTTCACAGACTGTTTCAGGGCTGGTTGCAACTGTCATATAAGACCAATTGTAGCACATATTATATGAAACATAAGCTGCTCCTGTATTACTTCTAGGGTATTCCCTCACTTTCAGGTTACATACTATTTCAGAAACAATGATGAAAAGGAATCAAACTGGATGGCGAGTCTTGAGAAGGTCAGCTAGTATTCATTAAGACCTAACTCATTCTTTACAGCAATGGATAGCAGTGCCAATGTAGTTAATGATCTTAAAACCTAGTTTTTCATGTGCTTTATGTAATTCTGTAATTCATATTGGGCTTCAACTATGATGTACTTTTTTTATTGTGAAATGGATGAAATTGGCTAAGCCACATTGGGATTTTATTGAGCAAAAAATAATTTTTGCTTAGTTTTCACATATGATTTTAGACAGACTTAAGCTAAAAATTACTTGATTGTAATAATTTCATATACAGTTAGTTCACACTGCAAATTGGAGTCATTGTATTAAAACAAAATATTTTATGCTTTTATTACAGCTAATAGTTTTAAAAATCACCTACAGTTTTGTAAAAATTTTCAGTACATCAGCATTCCACGTTGATTATATCTGAACTATAGATACTAAATAAAACTGAACTAACATCAAGGAAACATTTAGTACCAAAAATTAAATACAGCATTAGATTCACAGCCTAGATGGTCTTATCTGAAGCACTAAATGTTATGTTAATGAAGTTTTAATTTTATTTCCATTTCATGAAGTATAGACATTCTATTTAGAAAGAACTCAAGTTTAGGATGCCTGTGAAATGATAATCCAAAAGAAGCTTTTAAAAGGTAACGAGCATAACCAAAACAAACGTATGGGGACTCCATTCTTTTAATCCTAGCTCGTCCAGTGGAACCACTGCACGTTCTTGTGAAATTATTGCCAATTACGTGATGACGTCACAAACAGTATATTGTGGCTTAGCTGAATGAGTCAGGCTGCGACTTGCATACATAAAGAAGGAATATTTCTATTTATAAACAGGCATCTTGATGACTGCTAGTGGGAAGAGACCCAACGATAAAGGGGAATGAATCATTGTTTTATAGTTTCCAGAAGCAGCGGGACTTCTGTGAGACATTAGAGCTCTACCTTTATAAAGTTCTCTTCCCCGTGACAACAAGAGATTCAACCTTTTGTAACTCCTCCCTTATCTTACCTGTCTTGTCTAGGTAGCATCAAACACAGGGGACTTAAGATCTCTGACTGCTGGGAGACACCTAAAGTCTACATATAGCAAGCTAGATTGGGGGTCAGCAACCTGTGGCCCTGGGGCTGGGTCCAGCCTGTAGTGTCACTGGATCTGGCCCAGAGCTGGTGGGTCTTTGCCCACACCACACTGTGGTCAGGTAGAAGGGAGCTTTGTTCATGACAGGCTGTAACCGGGCAGTAGCGGCTGGATCCCAGCACTGGCCTGCCTCGGACATGAGCTGGGACATTTTAGCCCGCTGCCAGAAAAATGTTGTCAACCACCGAGCCAGATCAATGACCATATATGCGATGCACATTGAGAGCCATGCACTGCCTTCAGTCCACAAACATCACAGGGACATTAGTGATGACTGCGCACGCGGATCAAGGGCCACTTAGTGCCTACAGATTTTTAAGTAATGATTTCACTTCTTGGCAAAAAAAGAAGAAAAAGGAGCATCACCCATCAGCACACTGGTTTATTTACTGTTAAGCATGTCAAAGCTGTACCGTCATCCCTCAGATAATGGTTCAAGGTCAAGTGCAGGATCCTGTTGCAAATCTGCGCCTGCTGCTTGAAATCTGATTGCTGTGCCATGCAATAGATGCTGGTGTTCAGAGACTGTCTAAACCAGTGGTCTCCAAAATTTTGACTGTGCACCCCTACCAGTAAAACATTTTTGAGTACACACCCCCAATATACATATATTTATATTCGAGCATCCCTATCAGTAAAACAATTTTGAGCATGCACCCCCAGTATATGTATATTTATATCAATATCAATATCAATATAAATGGAAGTTCTAATATTTTCTTCCTGCACCCCAATGGATCGTCTTGCGCACCCCCAGGGTGTGCGCACCCCACTTTGGAGACCACTGAGACTAAAGACTTAAAAGTGCCATGGGTGACATACCTCACACTGTGAGACAGTTCTCTCCTGTGGCTCTGCTCCTGCTCACCTGTGAAGGAAACCTGCAGGCCTTGGTTGTCCACACTAGCTAAAAAACACTTGGTGAGGGTTTGCTGGAGGCGAATGAAAAGAGGCTGCAAAGGGGCTAAAAGCCACTTCTTCTCTTTTGCATCTTCTTTCTCTTCCTGCTGAGTCCTTCCCAAGCCAGGGGTAAGGGCTGTTGTAATTTATGTGCAGTGTCAATGATCTCCAGGGGACATGCTGGAGTCTAGGCCCAGCTGAGCACAGCACTGCTCCCTGCATTAGCAGCTACGAGGATGCTGGAGAAGCCACTGCAGCTGCTCTACACCTTCAATTAAGACTTTCCCATCTACAGCAGGCATCCTTCGTTGGATACATCTGCTGGGTTTAGCCCTCCTTTGCACCAGCACAAGTTGTGCATAACAGTCACAAAATCTGTACCATAACCTTTTGTCACGTAGCAAATATAACTGGGGAGACTGAGGAAAAGATGAGATGTTTTGGGATTTTGGTATCTGTATACACACGTTCTCAAGCAAAACCTTAACATGTGGTCATCTATTTGGATGATGAAGAATTTACACTAGAGAATATCCTAATGGAAAGGAGAAGGAGAAACGTGCCACTCTTTCAGATAACAGGACCACAGTGTTAAATGTTATCCTCCTAAGGGTTCAGACTAAAAGTAAAGTCCCTTGCAAAGATGTCTTAGTTTTACAACCTTATAAATATTAATCAAATGGATACACCCAGACAGACTTTGATCTTAGTGATTCTTACCTATGATTAGGGTCATCTACAAATACTGTTTAGTGAATGACATGACATAGATCTGGTCATGTACGTGTGCTTGTGTGTGCCAAGTATAGTACTTTAAAGAAACAGCCTGTGCATGAAGATAAAAACATTGTTTTAAATAGCAATGGTCTCTGCACAGAGAAAACCAGACATAATGGCCTCAGTTCTCCTCAGATATTTACAGCGTTGCAAATCAGAAGCAACTCCACTGGTCAAGAAAGTTAACAGAGACATAAAGCTCATGGGATCAGGTAATCCAACCTAACCTAATAACGGCATGAGTCAAGGTCAGAAATGTGACTTTCACTTAGATTTACAAAGATGTTTGGTGTTTAGTGGGTTTGGGATATTAAGGCATTACTTGAAGGCTATGGGGATTGGGCAGTGGGCACCTAAATTGTTTGGGTGCTTTTATACATTTACTAGGCATTAATCTGTGGGTGCGTCTACACGAGACCCTAAATGGACAGTAGACGAATTACCACATCATGGTGAAAGCCATGCTAATAAGTTAACATGCAAAAGAATTAGTCTACTGCGCATTAGCGTCATTTACAAGGCACGTGCCAGTGCTACTGCGCAGTAGCACCGGTTACAGCGTCTTGAGTTAGTACCTCTTATTACAGGTCCTAAACTTAATGCATGGTAACTATGGCACATTAATGAATGTGTAGATGCACCCTGTATGTTTTCGCTTTTAAATACCTTGGTAAATCTGGCTCTTGCTCTGCTTGGGTCCTAGCTCCCACTACTATGCCCAAACCATTAGACTATGTTCTGGGAAGATACGCTATAATGTCTGTTTCTAAACAAAGCACAACCACTTGTAAATACATGTGAAGTAAAAAAGGGCCATGACTTTACTTAATCAACTAAGCATGCTTTTTGGTTATTATTGCTTTCATAAAGTATACTTTCTAATTCTACACTAACTTTCTCTTTTTATTTATTGCCAAGAGTGAAGCTGACCTATCTTTCTCTGTGCAGAAACAGATATCAATGAATTGATTGGCTGATCAAATAATGAAACTGTGACTGCATCAAATCCCAGACACGATTTCTTTTTGTAAAGAATTTGATAGAAATCAAACCGTCTGGGCTTGATCGTGCAAAGAACACAAACAATGCTTAAGGTGATGAGCACTCGCAATTTCCACTGTGAAGACTTGAGGACTCTCAAAACCTTCAGTAGCTGCTGCGAAACTTTCAGGAACAACTGATAAGAGAGCAGTGAGATTTCTTAAAATAATTAAAAGAAAAAAAACGGAGGGTCAGATAGGCTTATACAAGGTCAAGGCAAATTTTCAGCTTTAGAACAGGGATTGCCAGAAAAAAAAAAGTGGACATAAGTAAGTGTAACATTCATTAATGTATGTAAATCTTTTGGAAAACAAATTAGGTTCTATACATAAATAGAAATAATGCCAAATTGTTGTGATATTTAAAGATTTAAGATCAAATTCTACTCCTACTGAAATAATTGTGAGTTCTGTGATGACCCAGAAAAGGCCAAGGTTTCACCACTAGTCCCTTGTTAGCACTGATGATTTATAGGGGTAATTCCTCATAAACCATGGAGTTGATGTGTGTATATAATAGCTCAATGCACTGACTAAGAAGCAGATTCAATAATCAAGTTTAGGGAACCTGATAAGAACTAATCACCTTTCAAAATCTTGCAACTAGCCAAAAGATGGTCATATATAAGCTGATGCTCACTAATTAGTTGGATAAAAGTGTAAGCAAACTTAAAAAGGGTGGTGGGGGGAGAGGGAAGGGAGAAAGAAAAGAAAGAAAACTTGCTCCAGGGAAGAAGCAACTGTTCTCTGATGTGCTGCAAAGAATTTAACATCAAAGAGCTAATGTAAATGGGGCCCATCTATTAAAAAAAAAATCACTCCACCTTCTGGAATATTTCTGTACAAGTCTGACAGCATTATGCTTTATACCAAAATTCAAGATTGCATAATTTGACAGATGTCAAGGGAAAATGACCCTAGTAATGGTTAAATGCAGCAATTTTTGTTATTAAGTATGTTACAACTTTCTGTACGTTATCTCTTGAAACTTCTGAGCTTAGTATATCACACTTCTTAAGTTCATCTCACTTGTATGTAAAATATTATTTCACTTTCAAAGCTTGGAATATATATTCTCTCATGTGCCTGTAATTATTCTAGTAGATTATTTTCTACACCAATACCCTTCTCCTTTCTGCTGCCCTTTCTACCAATCAGATAACATATGGAAATCTGAATCTCTGTGTAAAGGCAAAGACAGCAGGCCCAGTTCAAATATGTAATTTGAACTACCAAAAAGACTATTAAAATTGTTCAATATTCAAAATGACGTTAACAGAATAATTAGTCAAGTACCGAATGACTTCAAGGGCTTTGAAAATGAATGATAGAAATCCCAATCTGTCATACCCACAAATCCTATTAATGTTCTACTTTACATTCTGCTTTTGCAGATGTATAAATCCTATAGTATTTTTATATGCATCTGCAGGGTGGGGAAAAGCCCCTCTCATTCATGTGCCAAGCACTTTTTATGGCAGAAAAAAACCAAGAATGAATAGAAAACTTGACTTTCTACCTGAATGAAGAACTGCCTTTTTGCAGCAAGCTATAATTGTACTTTTAATGAAAGCCCACTAAAAAATAACTAGTGTAATTTGTGCTTAATAAAAACTCTACTTCCTCTCCTGGATTATTTCCAGTCCTTTGTGCCTGAAGAGGCTATTTGAACCAAAAGAATATTTCAAACTATTGTGCAATTATGGGGAAAAAAACTATAATATGGATATTTAACTCTTTCTAATGTGTGGATTACAATTTTCTACCGTAATCCAACTACTCCAGAGGTATGCTGCCAAACTACATTGATGTGGTTTCAGGATTCATGCAACGGGACATGTTTAAATGGAATGCGGTATTACCAGAACACGAATGCCATATTCCAGTGAGGGCCAACCTTTTCGCAGGTGGGCTATTAATTAGACTCAGACCCTCCTCAAATACCAGTCTGATCCTTTTGCCTTGCCTAGTCTGTAGCTCTGCTACCTGCTCCCTGCCTGGCCTGCTGCTCTGATATTTGCTTCCTTCTCTGTGCTTGCTTTGCCTTCCGCTTCTGCCGTATCTGTCACTGTGCTGCCTGTCCTCCCCCCCCCCCCCCGATCTGCCGTGCCACACACAGAGGCTACTCATGACACTTGTACCACAGATTGGCCACCTCTGTCACATTCTATGATAGTGTTCACAAACATGAGGAAGTATGTCTTGAACTCAAAAGCTTGTCTAACTTTATCCCAGCTAAACAGTTTGTTGGATAAAAGATATCACCCTAAGAAATCCTCACTTACCACACATCAGAATTTTAAAGGCCATTTTTAACTACACATAATAGATATGGTAATGTACACCTCTGTGACTGACTAATGACTACTTTTAAGCATAGGTAAACGTGCAGCTTTGAACATGCAGCTCCCCCCTGTAACTCATGGTACTTCACAGAAAGCACCATGAGTTACAGTTGCCTCCCACCCCAGATGTGCATTGTTCAGTTGGGGGAGGGGGGAATCGAACTGAACTTTGGAGCAGATGCAGGAGCTGCATGTCTACAGCTTGTCTCCCCTAGTCCAGCCTCCCCCAGCTCTGGTGCTGTCAGCAGGATGGGAGGGCGGTCTCCAATCCACCTGCCCCTGCTCCAGCACAGGCTGGACAGACCGCAGCCCAGAGCTCCCTTGCCTGCTTCTTCCCCTCCCATCCTGCAGACAGCACTGGGGGCAGCCCAGCCCCGGTCAGACAGAAGTAAATGAAGGCGCTCTGCTTTGGAACGCCTTCATCTGAACACTCATTAAAAGAGGGTTAATTTGTTGCCTGGCTGGTCACTTTTAAAGGACTCTGTCGCCATGCACTTCTGTCTGGGCGTGGCTATAAAGGGCTGTCAACGGGCCAATCGCGTGACAAATGTCACTGTTTTGTACTGTGGGTGCTGACAGAAAGAAGGAAGAGAGGGCATTTTCTCCATTTTTTCTTGAGAACAGAGTATAACCGGATAAACCAAAATTTCAACCACAATGAAATGATTTCTTCAGGGAGCTGATTTAATACAGGCTACATATTCAGGGAAAAAGCAGTCTCTTCTCTTAAAACTGAATCTGAAAACATGGGATTGACTTATGTCCAGGGTCAACTTGTAACTGGAACAATAACATGTGTGGTATGATACTTATTTGTTAGTGGTTTTTTAATCAAATTATCTCCTGTTGCAGTCTATTCACTCGGAGTGAGCATAAGACAATGAAAGAAAGCACAGTGTATTTTCTGTTTAGAGTTTAGAAACTTAGTCTTAATAAATCTTTTGCACGTGCAACCTAAATACTATTATATACTTACTATATATTTAGGGCCTCTCAAAAAAGCTGTAGTTTTCCTTCATTATCAGGACATTTTAGAAAACTGAACTATGAGCATCTTTCTATTATGAAGATAAGTATTCACTAACTTAGACCCTCAAAAGTGTTTGGGTGCCTAACTCCTAAAGAAATCACTTGAAATTAAGTGTTTAAATATATCTGAGCCATTAGACCAAAGTTACTTCCTTAAATCCTTTATGCTAACATTAGGTTGTAGCATTTTTTGGATGAAATTGTTATCAAAATCATGACCTGGCTCATATATAGGCTACATGATGAGAGCTCAATAATATCCAGTATTTATCAGAATTTGGGGACAGAGCCTCAGCTGATATAAAGTGTCATGGCTTAATTCATGTCAGTGAAGCTGTGACAAAATACTTCAGCTAGGGATTTGCTCCTTGGTCCAATAGTGAATTGGTGTAGAACTGAAGGGAGGGTAAAGAGATTGGTACATGTTTTCTATATTTGTGTGGCATTCTGCCAATTTTGGCTAAACTCTGCAAGAGAAAAAGGTAAATGTTACCAAGAAGATAATTAAAACAAAAAAGTGTAGGTCTTTGCTGTTCTGCAAGTGGTTGCTGTTTATAAAGGAAACGATCAACATAAATCGGAAAGGGATCTCGATGTCCCAGTGTAATGAACACCGCTGGGTAGAATCCCAGAAAAGCAGGTCTTCACTGCTGGGAGTCAGACAAAAGCCCCAAAATCCATGATCTGAAGTGATCAATGTTCTTTAGCGAGATTACACTAGATTTTTTTATATAGTTTCAATAGAAATAAAAGCCTCCAAAAGAACATAGTACAACTTCATGGAGCCATAAAGCATTGCAGTTTCAATGATTAACCATGTGCAAGTCCAGCAAAATCCCAATTAAAAGTAGAATGGAATATACTGCGCAGTCATAAAAGCAATTAAAAACATAAATAAGACGTTTTGGAGACTCTAGCATTCTCAATGTTTAATTGTTTATCTGTGTTCAGTTTTGCAGCTGGAGGTCAGAATTAACTTCTCTGAACTAAATACGAAAAAGAAAACTCTTTTTGGGATTTGTACCTCATTCATTTTCAACCAAACACCCAAATTCATTTCAAATTCACACAAGAACTGCAACAGTTTCACCTAAATCAGATTTTCTACAAGTTAAACACCCCTCCTACACTCAGATGTGATTGTGAAACTACTTTGATCTCTATTCCCAAATTTATTGCTCTGTGTAATCCATGACAAAATATAATGTGATTTACTGTATCTCTATATGACAGCCCAGCAGCTGACAGAACTTAATAATTTAGCATAAGAAAAAAAACCTTCTGGCACCAAAATATACAAATCATAATTGAGGCACTTTAGTATCACATTACAATGAGGCATATGCAGGCTGATCATAAGAACTTCAAAACAATTATAATTCTCTCTCACCCATTTAATGAAGGTGGTTTTTATTCCATGACATGTTCTGCAGCTGCAAGCAAGTCATTTTGGAACACTTTTGTTTTTTCACATTAAAGACCATGTAGGGCTAATGACATCATTTTACCCACTCCCTATTTCCTAACCACTCATTCCCCTCCCTTCCAAAAATCAAGTTAATTCCAAATAAATTAAGAAAATTTAAATTTTCACAAATTTAAATATATGGCACTCGTGCAAAGAGAGATGTTTTCCATTAGACTGTGCTTAAACAAATGAAAAGTGAATTAAAATAAAACTGCAGTGTATATATTCAGGTAGCCAAACCGAAGCAAGGACATAATAAACATGTTCCATGTAAAAAAAAAATTCAGTCCTTTTGAAATTCATTTTACAGGAAGTCCATGGAAGCAGCATGTCTGCTGCACTACTACAGGGAACATAGGGAGCAATCAAGGAAGGCCAGATTGCGGAGAAGCCAAATGACTAGCATGTCCCCTGCACAAGACGGGGAAATATCTGCCCACACTTCTGCATCCCAAATACCTGCATAACCACAGCACAGTTATGGCTATGCTGTTCATACCATACCCTTCCTCAAGGTCAGCCATAAAAGGAGAAGACTGCTAGCAGGTATCTAATCAGTGCATCTCCATCAGACCGCGAATGATTCTGCCAAGACCTAGCTTTATCCTTGTCCCCAAGTCTTGTCCAGCCTTGGTCCCAGGCACAGCTGCAAAGATTAGCTTGCCCAACTAATACTTTATTAATCCCATCTGGTGCAAACTTTGGCCTGAGAACCTAGTCACTCCAGGTAATAAAGATAAGGTACTGTTAGAAAGTGAATTGTCAAAAGAAAATGTGGTTGAAATGTACTTGGGTGAGATCATACAAATGCATCCAGTATGAAGCCCCAGTGAAATCTGTGCGGTTCCAAACAGATACAGGGATGTGTTCAAAAGGAACCAGTTACAGGATCAATCCTCCGAGCTATATCTAGCCACCAGGACCACATGGTATTCATTCAACAATTCTGAAGGAATTTAAGAATGAATTGGCTGAGCTGCTAAAAAAATACATAATCTCACATTACAATCAGCTACTACACTGGAGAGTAGCCAGTGTTTTCCCTGTCTTTATAAAAGGAACTAGGGAGACCAAGAGAATTACAGAACAGAAAGCAGGTAATCAGCTGAAAAAATAGTTAAGGAAAAACAAGAATGATAAGGAAGGGTGAAATCAGCATAGTTTTGGTAGAGAAAAACCCTCTCTCTCCAATCTTTTTTACTTTTTTAAGGGAAATAAAATTGTGACTGAAGAAGAAATTGCAGAAATGATTTATTTGGACACTTAAAAACCTTTGATAAAGTCTACGATAAGAAATGCTAAAGAAAGCCAACCAGCCATGGAATGCAAAGTGAAATTAAGGGATTAGATTCTGGTGAAGCAGAAGAGGAAAGTAAGACAAGTAGGAAAAAACTGGAAATAAATGGTCACTGTGTAATATATATAGCAAATACAGATGAGAGGCTGAATTTTAAATTTAAAAACAGTTTCATGCTACGCTGTACTTTTCAACTATACATATTGTCACATTACTGGCAAATTGCAAGAGTTAATGAAACTATTGGAAAATGCAATATTATTGTCTCAATAAATTTTATATTTGCAAAATTTATAACATTTAAAACGATCGTGGTTGGGAATGTTTTAAATAAGTAAATATCCTAATGAACAGTGTTGGGAATACATATATAAAGAGTATAAAAAAAGAGTATAGTATACCCAAAAGGAATGTGAGCATCAATTAACATAAGGCACCTGATCTAACATTAAAAAGTTTCTTTTCCAGTTATATATGAAAAGAATTATGATAAGAAATTAGAGATGGTGTTCTGAAATTTCAGATTAGATTTCTGGGAGTGATGCAATAGGAAGTTAAAAGATAATACAGAGAATGTGGATGGAACATGTTTCAGGCTTTAAATATTAATAATTCAACAAATTTAAATTCATTTGCTGCTCACGGACAAAACATAAAACATTCAACTACTAAAATAAACAAGCTTTGTAGGTCTGAGATAGAAGAAATATAAGCACATTGAGAAATAGGTCCTCTGAAACCTTTGAAGTCATAAGCCCGTATAAAGAGCGATCTACAAAACAATATGTTAAAGTCTCCTAACCCTTGCTTTGACTTCACTGCATTTTACTGGTATAAATGTGTAGTTCACGCACCAAATAGCTTGGAAAATATGGTAATTAGAGGAATCCTATCCCACTAAAAGTCTAACATTTGTAGGTAGAACATGGTCATTAGAACCGGACTTTCTGTGCGGTATTCTTTTTGGTTCAGGTCTTCTGCCATATTTTATTTAGCACAAGTGTTCTTTTTCTTGCCTTATTTTTTTGTTAAAGTATATAAAACACAGATTATGTATACACACATACAGCATACATATTATATTGTACTTATTATACTTATACATACTTACTCCTATTATTAATTATACCTCCTTGTAACACTGCAGTCAACCACAAAAACCTGCCCTTCTTGGGCTTTTAAATATCAGTTTTGGAACACCTGTATTTTTTTGTTTTCAAATTAAAAACTTTTCTGCACCTCCCTCCCCTGTTAGTCTTTGCAATTTTGACAAGTCCTCCACTAAAGTTAAAGTGCCAGGCTCGTGTTTTAGTAATATGAATCCATCAGTTCATGGAGCACTGGTGCAGTGTGCTGTAATTGCTCCACGGCCAAAAATAAATAAGTATACTGAACTCTACAGCACAACTAAAACAAATACGTTAGTGCTCAGGAATAGTAGGACAGACAGAGAAGTTATGATGTGTTCAACGGCTCTCACGTGGTACTTAACAACAGGATAGCACAGTTAAATGCCTGTAAAGCACTCCAGAAATTGAGGATACAGATGTTCATGGCCACACTACATACTTATCTGATTGGGCAGAGTTGCACCATGCAGACTAACTGAACACTGATGCAGAGATATCTTATGCATAAGCTTCTGCATCTCTGATTCAGTTAGCCTATCAGGTGCAACTCTCTGCTGCCTTCTACCTGACTTCAGACTAAAATGGTTAACTACCTCTCCCCCTCTTGTAGTTATTAGAGTGCTAGCTATAAAAGATGATCAATAGATTCATAGATTCATCAATGTTAGGGTTGGAAGAGACCACAGTAGGTTGTCGAGCCCGACCCCCTGCCCTGGTGATGAAGAAAGGGACCACACAAACAAAGGACCTGGACATTCATTTTCTCCAAGGAGAGTCCCTGCTCTCTCAGGAGAAACCACAAGTGTACAAAACTTCATCATTTTTCTCCCAGAGTAAAAGCGACCACTCTGGAAGTAAAACAACCCAGGAACAACCTGCGCGAAGTGTCGCTCTGCAGCATCCTTCTCAGTAGACAGAACTTCTGTACAGGCAGCAGACACAGCGCTAACCCCCGCCATCCCAGTTTGCTTTGCTTCTTTCTCTCCCCACCCCCACAGGGGGAGGGAAAGCATGTGCCAGTCTCAGCCAAACAGGGCGCAGAACACCCCTGCCCCCTACCCTCCAAGGACTTCGGGCTGGAAAAGCCCAGCACTGAAGCACTTCGGGGGCATGCTCTGCTCCTGACTTGTTCCCTGCCTGAACCACGCTGCAGCACTCGGGTGCAGGGAAGCATACAAACATAATACTCCCTGCCCAGGCTTAGCAGGGCTCCAATACAGTATGGCGCAGAGGAAAGTGTGGAGCACTCTTCTGTGCATGGCACAGACCCTGCTCCCACCTTCCCTGACTTTGCTGAACCCTACTACATTCATTTAAAAAATAAAGTAAAATAAAGCCTGCAAAGCTCTTTGGGCTGTTTCCTCTAGGTACACCTGGTAGCTCAGCATCCATACTACAGGTTCTTTGCTTCTCTGTCTGATCTTCTATACGGGCCAGTTTTTCTCTCAGGAAAACAAGCCTGGGAGAGTGGTCCTGAATGATTTGAACGTGTGTAAGCAGCAAAAGACAAAGCACAGAGACCCTAGAGAAAAAGCCAAAGTGGGAACCCACACGATCGCTGCAAAGTGTAGAGGTATCCACACACAAGACCAGCTCAGGGTCTTTTGGTGCCCAAGGGTGCTCTGAAGATAACCCATCACCAGCATCACCAATGGGATGTCAAGAATCTAATGTTAAAACCAGTGGCAGCAAATGCTTACACTTCATGGACAGAAGTCTCAGGATGATCAGAAATATCTTAACAGTTTCCAACAAAACAGAGATATCTGAAGGTGACATTTCCCCCCTCCACCCTCTGTTCCTTTGCCAGCACTGAGAGATAAGTATGGAGAATAAAGCCAGTGCCAACACTAAGGCTGTATTACACCAGTACCTGCACCCGGAGTACGAAAGCACTCCCAATGACCCTCATTCAGACAAGGAAAGGAGGAAACAAAACTGCCACCTCATGAGAACAAGGACCTTGAAATGTACTTGTTAAGAGGAGGCCTCTGTTCCTCTAGACATTAGGAGACTTCTTGTCCAGTCCCACTCACATGGGCCACTTAAAGCTTTTGGGAGCAGGGCTTTCTCAAGTGATTCTCCCCCATCACATGAGCTGACTCCACCACAGAAACTCTGCCTGTGCTTGCCTTTAAAAAAAAGACACCCAAGAAATTTATATTATGGTTAAACAGATACAAAACCCAATAGCTTTCAAACATAAGTACAGAAATGTAATTAAGATGTCCAAACTATCTAAGTCTTTCCTCTTAGCAAAGTTCTGAAGAAATCAGACAGCCATTCTACCCTGGCTAGGGCAGAGCGTTTATTTTTTATTAGTGAACACAAAAGAAAGATTGAATCATACAGTGTTTTAAATAGCATCTTACGAATGCATTATTGCAAGCTGTATAACCACTGGCAAGCTGGTCTATTTTCTCACTAATGCTCTGACATGCAAGATGCTGAGGGTGGTCAGTCCCCAACAACCCACGTATATGCCACACACAGATGTATGTCAACAAGGTCAAGACTGAGTTGTTTATCTGTGATGCACGATTTCAATACTCCATCTGCAAGCAGAAGCTGTTCACAGTTTAAGCTAGAGGTGCCAGACCGTAAAGGCTTTAGAAAAAGACTTATGGCAAAAAGGCAATGCTCACAAATAGTTATAAAAGAAGAAACAGAAGATGAGCATGAGCCCAGACCGCCCATTCCAAACCACTGCTACATCATGTAAGACTGAATTGTGCTGAACTGGCTGAGTTATCTGCCATTTCACAAACCTGTTCCCCAGAGCCAACTATTTTATAACTCTGCTGAGCTCATACCAAATGTGTTAAAATCAAATGAATGGTATTTATGGGTTTTTTTCCCCTATACTCCTCTACCAGATTACTGTAAAGCAAACAGTCTTGAAGAAAACATGACATGTTATGTAGAACGGTTGTGTCTACTGCCTTTCATAACAACCCCGTCAGATAGGGAAGCATTTCTTCAGTTTTCTGAATGGGGAACTAATACACAGAGCCCTACACTTTTAAAAATAGTTAGGCATGTCTCAGCTCAGCACTGCCAGGTTTAACTGATTTCAAAATTAAGCTCTATTTTTCAAAAATGACTTCAAAACCTAATAATTCCAATGACACTTTGGCTCCTGAGTCACATCCTTAAGGAGACGTACCTGTCTAAAATCAGTGTTGAGCGAAGTCTAAATACCATTAACATTCTGGGCCAAAAGCCTAAGTAACTTGCCCAAGCCTACATACGGAGGAGCAAGGAATTCAACCCAGTTCTCTACAACTCCAAGCTAACACTGTCTTCATTCACCATGACTAAAACTTCAGCCTATAATTAGACACAAAACACATTAAATAAGGTTGGTATAAACAAACTTGTATTATATTCCTGTAGTTAAAAAGCAGCAATGGATCATACATTTCTTAAACCTACATACAGACTTGACATAAATCAAAATGTCTGTTCAAATCTAAGAATTAAGTCAATAAACATTTCAAGATGAACATTATTCCAATGCAGAGATAAACTCTATTATCTCCCACGTGTATATATGTAGCTCAAAGATATAGCTGTTTTATGAGATATTTTCAGTGCTCCAAGGTTGCTTCCTTAGAGTATTGTTAGTATGTCTACTGATCTGTTAGGGTCATGCTTTCTGAATGCTCATTTTCTTTGCCAAGAAAATACCACAGATGAATGTTACAAACAGCCAAAATTCACGTCTGCATGCACTTAGAGATGCAGTTCATCTCTTTCTTTTAATAATTTCTGGCAAACTTGAAAATATACACACGTTTTGTGCAATATGGTACACCTGGTGATTAGTGTTCATGCCATAAGCACTGTTGATACAGCCTATAACATCTGTCACCCTATTGTTGAAGTCAGCCATTAATGCAGCCTGAACTACAGTAGTAGGCATGTTGAATGTGTTTATTTTTTAAACACCCCATGTTTAGCATTGAACAAAGATCAAATCATTATCAGTTATTTCAATAATACAATCAAGCGATACAAGGATTATACTTTAAAGAAGAAATCAAATCTGTATCTTAAAACTGGTTTTACACTTTTAAAATCAATCAACATTTCTTAATTTTGATAGAGGTTTTACTAATTTTCAGGTTACTCTGTCATGATGTCACAAAATTAAGTGAAGCTATAAGAATTAAATATCAAATGAGAGTCTCATTGCACACTTCTGGTGTTTTGGACTCCTTGGCTGATTTACGCCTAATCTGGCTTCGCAGGTTCTAACTCCCTTACGTGTTGCAATAGTCTTGGGCACTGGTGCATATTTAACATCTTTCATTCCTTTTCAGCAATGAATTAATCCAAGTTCAGTCAGATGGTATATATTTTGGAAGGGCCTATCAGAGAGAACAAGGGATTGCCTTGCCCCAGTAGGAGCTGCTGGAGGATGCATCCATTTAGCACCCGTAAGAATTTAGGAAGTGCCCCAGCTCAGACCACAGGTCATCTAGCCCCGTATCCTGCAGCTCTCAGTTGCAGAGTGTAGATGTTACAGGGAAGTATTTATGCAGGTCTTATCCAGACCAGTCTTTCCTCTGCCTCTCTTCACATACACCAACATGAGGAAACTACATGGTTAGTTCCTAGCAAATCTGATCAGCCCCATTTTCTTCTGGTCCCTTTCTGGCATTCAGTCTCTCTGGAAAGTACAGGCACCCCACTTTTGAAAGGCCATGGTTACAACGAGGAGGGGGGCAAGACAAGTGGAATGGAAACTGGTACTTTTCCCTCCCCGGGCTCCTTTGTGCTAGGGACAACCACAGCCTCGCCCGGAGAGTGAAGAAGACTCTCAGGACACGTCCAAATGATCATACATGCGCGGTTTGCAGTGCCACAAGCTGCAAATGCTGCACATAAAGGCATTCACTGTACTGCTAATTCGCAGTACGGCAGGGTTTTTTGGCACTGGGAGATCCTGGTGTCAAAAAACCCCACACCAAAAGAAAGCAAGGCAGTGCATGTGATAGCAGTGTGTGCTCTACGCACCCAGATCGCCACTGCTGGAGCCATGGGAGTTCCCCAGGACCCCAGGTAAGGGTGCTGGGGCCAGTCTTCCCTACCCCACCCGAAGCATTTTTCCGCACACTAACCTCACGTGCAGGGGCGTGCACGAATTTGTGCTGCTGCTTTTTTCCCCCCGGAGCAACCACACGCCCCTGGTTGTGGGGACACAGCCTTAGAAACTTGGTAAGAAAAGGGACAACAATTGTAAGTGCCTGCAACTCCTTTCACACACCACTGCCTTCAATATTTATCCCTTGCACAAGAAAGGCATTGAGAGATCAGGTGTCAAGTTAAGAACAGCAATAAACTGCCTCTTTCCAGTCTGGCCCAGTAATAGAAGTACTTTATATGAACCTTATCACATCATAGCAGATTCAGACAAGAACGGTGATAATAAAAGGCCCTCAGAGGGGTCTGATTCTGAACAGTGAATACACAAGTGTGCAAAGTGCAGAGATGCAAGTTGTTCCTCTACCCTTCTCTTGTGCACCTGTTCTAGAGCTGGAGAGACTCTACAAACAGTAACCTGCTCCATCCCTGCACTCCTGCGCTTGCTTGCCCGAAAGGAAGAGTAAGCGGAGACTACGTTTCTGGTCCCCTGCTCTGCGGATGCTGCATCCTTTCCACCTATGGCAGACACGTGGGCAGGAACTGGCATCGTTCCTCTTGGGAACTCGGGATGAGCACTGGAGGGGGCTGTGCTTCAACAGCTCATTGGGCAGAATTTAGCCTAAAGAGACATCAAATCCTGTTGTGATGTTTGGGACAGAGATGCTGTACCAGTTCAAAACTACCAACGTCACTTGTAGCTCACCTCTTCAAAAGAAAAATCGACTCCCAGTGAGCTTTGAGTTAAAAATAATGTCTGCAGCAGGATAGCGCAGTGGAACATTAGGGAATCTTTCCACTATTTTTGTTTCCACAATATCAAGTGGCTTATTTATTTTCTTAACAAAGCACGCTACACAGTTTCATCTGGTTGCCTGATAAGGGTTTTTTTCCAGATAACACAATAGCTTAACCTTCCTATTGATTACTTTAATTTTAAGATACAATAATTACAAACAGATATTGGCTGTTAGATTAGCAGGTTGACAGTACAATAAATACTACTAGTGAGTAGCCCAGTAAGGCTACAAGATAAAATATATAAGATATGATAAAAGGAACATAAAGTATGTATTTTATTACCTCAAAAACCAACAAGAGAAATATGTATATAAGTAAAGGGCTACCACTAAATACCAAACAAAAGAAAATATGGAGATAGAACTATGAATAAGAATTGCCAGTAAAGACGGCAGAAGCCAATTTATAAATGCCTTGACATCATAAACTAAGTTTAGTCCTGTGCTAAGCTAATAAATTGCCATTTTTGCTTCATTTAATTAATGCAAAGAAATTGACACATGAAGGAAAACCCCTGATGGCAGAAATATACTGGGTTATGTCTGGTTTCAAGAGTCAAAGCAGTTTGGAATACAAAGTTTAGGAGAGCATAAGTATCAGTTAAGCATCTATCCAAAGACTGAACCTGAAGAATAAAGACTGACATCTATTTCATGAGAAAAACCTTCCTGGTAGCAAGCAATATCAAATTAGTCCCACATGTTTCATTATAAAGGACCACATCTGTTCATACTTGTGTGCAGTGTCCTATCAATGAAAGTTATTCTCCCAGATCTTTATTTTCCTTCCCTTTCTCTACCAGTATTATGGAGAAGACAAAGGTCTATGAATCACACGCCTCTATAAATTCACTTTTTCCTTCAAGCTCTACTTCATTGAAGTTTTAGCCAGATTTTTATATTGTTCATCCTAATCGGGTGAGTGCCAGTCCATAAATGCTTGAACCAAGCACTCAGAAATCAATCCGGCGCTAATATAAAGCTGCATGGGAACAAATCCCTTCATTTGGGAGTGGATGAGCCTCAGAAAAATCTAGATAATTGTATAATCACTTCCAAACCAAAACTAAACCACCAAGCTTTCTAAGGAACAAGTCTAGGCACCATGTATGATATAGTAAACCAGAATGCATGGATCTTAAGGGACAAAACACAAACAAAAAAGAAAATAAAAACAAAAATAATCCTTTCATGTTACATTATTAAGGTGCAACATCTTGAGGTAATGAAATTTAGAAAAACTTAAAAAAAATTGAAAGGAAAGTTAGTTTTTAAAACAAGCTGCACTTCATGTGCTGCAATCATAGTCTATTTTATTTCCTAAACACATACTGATCATAAATTAAAAATCAGAAAGTCTTAATATGATTTTATTTGGAAATAATACAAATTCAACTGAAATTTTTCAGATGAATATTCTTGACAGTAATAGTGATTCAAGACTTAACAATATTTTACTCTGAAGTCTTTAAGGATTATTTGTAACTTTAATTTGGGGAGGTAAAGTAGTTAACTTTTCTTTTACTATGCTATAATATAAACGTAAAAGAAAAGATCAAAGAAAGAAAAGAACTGAGATTCAAATTCCATTTTTAAGCAAAAATGACAATGTCTTCATGAGTTAATATTAATCCTTTAATTATGAATTTCAAAGGTTTAAATACTTTCTGTGACCTTGGCTTTAAATAATTATGCCATGTGGAGCTTTCCTTAAATTCAAAAAAGATTCTGAATTGTTGATCACAACCATTTAATGGCTTCAGGCTGGCAGATTTCCAACATAATCCTTAGAAATGCTGTTTAAAATTATAGACCAAGAACCTGACGCAGGTAAATGAAATGTCAGTTTCACAAAGGCTGCTCAAGCAGTATATGCAAACTGCTCATTTTTATTGCAGTATATTATTTTCTAATAATATGTGGAATTTGTCACACAAACACATGTTGAAATATTTAATCAGTCCAAGCCTACACACACATAGAGAGAGACTAGTTTAAACATTAAGCAGCTTTGTTTTAGTTTAGAACAGTGATTCTCAACCAGGGTGGTGTAGCACCTTAAGGAGCCTTGAGTTTCTTTCAAGGGTGCCATGGCAGTGTTAGCCCCACTAGGCGTGCAAATATGATTTATAAGATGAACCAAGAGAGTTCAAATAGGAATTCACCGTGTCAAAAAACATGCTGACCTGTGTGGTCTTCCTGCAATGGAATAATTGTTCTTTTGTTTTTCTGTAGTCAAAAAATGAATAAAAATTAAGAGCTGGCATTTTCTGATGTGTCGCCTGGTCTAACAACGGGTGAACTGAGCCTAAAAAGGTTGAGAACCTCTGATTTGAACAATGTTCTAATGTGCATCCTTTGCTACTGCTTCTTTCCTCTTCTAAGAATAGGAAAAAATATGAATAACATACCACTTGTGCTGATGTTTTCTACAAAACTATGCTGGAGATGCCATTAACCAGCTGCAGCAGCCTAGGGTAGAGTTTAGTCAGATTCAATAAGAATCTAGTAATGCTTTTTCTCCTTTTATTTTTAAAGAAGTAAGGCCAATCCTTAATGAAGTACAAAGCTTTGATCCTGCAAACATACATAAACTGAACATTATTACCAGGAGTAAGTCAAAGTTTTAATGGGATTACTCAGCTGTGGTCTTAAGCATGCATGTAACTGATTTCAGGCAGGTCTGGACACAGGCATGGGCGAACTGGGCAGCCGCCTGGGGCGCGGACAGAAAGGGGGGCCTGAAAATGTTAATTTTTGTTATTATTATTATCATGATCTCTAGCAAAGGGGGGCCTGATACTAAAAGTTCATTTGGGGCCTCCAGGAGTCTAGGTACAGTGCTGATTTCAGGAAAAGGGCCCTAGTTATTAAAAAAGCCATCGTCTTTAGTAAATCTTCTATCTACTGTGAAGGCCCAATCCACCAAACACACGTGTGAATAACTTTATTCACAAGACTAGTTCGATTGACTGCAGTGGGTCCACTTGCCTGATTAAAGTCACCGGCATACTGAAGTATTCACATAATCAGTCAGTATATTCAGTCTGGGCTGCATTAAGGAGCCTAGAACATTTAAGCTCCAAATTCCCATTGAAATCTGGTCACCTAGCTTCCTTAAGCTCCTTTGAGAACCCTACACTTTACTGTTATTGACATCTCTATTTAAGTAGCTTCTAACATATATTTTCTATCTTCTTGTGAACATAAACCAGAATTTTTTTTCTGTAACTTGACAGTATGTTAACTGATCTTGACCACAAGATATGGAATATACTTTAAGCAGCACCAAAAGAAATGGAACTATTTCCATTAATGGTCTGATTTCAGCCAGGCTAGGGAGGTGAAATCCAATCACCAAAGTGCACAGAGGTAAAGAAAGCTGAAATGGGTATATGCAAATTCCCATGTACCACTGAGCTAACATGCAAAGGGCAACTGTGACAATATTAGCTGACTAGTAAAAAAATCATAGAAACATATAAAAAGAACGAAAATGGAGAAACATACTTTTTTAAAGGTGTTTTAATCAATGCCTTTAAAATCAAGAGTAATCAAAACAAGAATTATTGCCTGAAAACTACTTTTTACTTTTAAAGGCACCTTTTTCAAAGACCTAAAAACTAAATACTTCTAGCTTATAAATGCCACAGGTGTTGGAGAACTCTGACCTACAGCAGGTTCCTTTCTTTAAGCAGTCTCCCAATGTTTGTTAATGACCTGTATAATTTGTTATAGAAACTTTCATGTTGGCTATATCAGTGACCACTGTCCCTCGCGTACTAAGTTGTGTATTAATGTCATGCAAGTCTCTTACCTTTTCCAGCGTCATCTCTGTTTCTGCAGCATGCGTTCGTTTCAAGTCTAATGTCATCTTTTCTGACTCTGCTTTGAGCTTATTCACTGCAGCTTCATGATCCCGAGCAGCCTTCTGCTTTTCTTCTTCCCGCAGAAGACTAAGTTCTACCAGCTGTTGCTTCCGTTGAGCATTTACCTGAATAAGCTCTTCTCTCAGCTTGTGAACTTGGGCATCCATCTCACAGATAATCTTCAACAAAAAAGCAAAAAAAAATGGTGGCAAAGACTTTTTTTTATATAAGTTCTGATTTTTATCACGTAGGATAGAGAACAGACTAAAGAAAATCCCTTCTTCCCCCATCACAGCAACATTGTTTGAGCATTTGGATTCTCCCAATAACTTCTGTTCTTGACTCCTCGTCTTCCTCATATACATACAAATGAGCAAAGCTTCCTTCTAGCAAAGGTTGCCTGTCAGCTCTGCTCAAACAGCTAAAAATGGCATGCTTCCTGATCAAGGTAGGAGTCTAAATTTAGTGGCCCGCTCACATGTGCTTCCACCTTTTGCTTCCTTCTCTAAGTCTTTGCATCTTCCTCCATACTTAAAGAAAAAACAGCCTCCACTCCCAGAGTGTCAGACCCTCACCTTGTCATGCAACTCCCTCCAAACACTCAACCCTGCTACAGAGTTTTTACACTAACCCAGGATCTAGTGAAAGACATAAATGCTGTATGAAAAACTGTTAGGCAGGAAGAAGATCCAACACCACATAATGCAAAGAATAACTTCTGTAGAGTACTTTTACATTTTTTTTTGATTCCATATTCACCGAGTTTGTATCTACCAGTACTTTGTAAACTATTAATGAACATCACTTGTACCTCGCAGGTACTGAGTACACACATTTCCTGGAAAGGCTAATGTATCCAAGAAACGTGCATTAAAAATGGGAAAATGTCAGGCTTCAGCAATGAAACTGGGCATGATGAATCTGTATACTATTCTAGAGATATTTATAGTAAAATAAGTTTGGGGTTGGAGGAGAATAATTGAGACTAAATTCCAAAGGGAGTGTTCAGCCTGAAAACTACCACTCAACACTGACAGCCCAAACACCACAACAGTCCTCAGCTGCTATGATAGGTCAAAGAGAAGAAGATCATCTCTGAAAGATCTTGTAAGGATCACAGTATAGTCGTAAGGACTTTGAACTGTACTAAGAAATGAACAGTAGACTGTGTAGACCAAGGGTCAGCAACGTTTTTGGCCAGTGCCCACAACCTCAACTTGGAAGATGTTGGCAGGCCAGAGGGGGCCGGGGGGAGGGGAGCGATCCTTGTCATGGCAGCACAGCCCAGCCCCTTCCTCACAGTCTGCCCAGAGGCACATGTGCCAAGCAAAATACCTTTGCATGGTGCACTCTGACACCTGTGCTGGGGGTTGCCTACCCCTAGTGTAGACGATGTAGCACACAACTTATACGTTCAGATTGACTTCATATTTTCATAGTTTGTAGGGGCTGGAAGGGACCTTACAGATCATCAGGTCCAGCCTCCCTACACTTGGACAGGAAAGACTGTGGGGGGTCATATGACCCCAGCAAGATGGGCATCAAGACTTCCCTTGTGTTTTGAACCAGATACAACTTCTAAAGGTTCCTCAAGGACCATGTTGTACATCCAAACAAGTAATATAATCTGGGGATGGAAAAGATATAGGTAACTTCAGCAAGATTTCCACCTGAGAAGGATGACAATTTTCAGGCCAGCTGCTAATAGAAAAAGAGAATATACTGCACTAAAACCATTATCTATTTATCCACAAGGAGTAAAAAAAATCTTCAAAAAACACTGAACTACAACTGGTAAAATGCAGGCACAGTACTTCTTTCTTCTCTGCCTGAATCCTCTAGACAAGCAGAAACACTTGCAACTTTTTGAGATTTGGTCACAGCACCAAATTATAGATTAGTTTCTAAGAAAGTACACAGAAAGATGAGGTTGGAGTCAACCTAACTGTTCACTCGATGACAATTTTCTAAAACACCTTAAGGCACAGACAGAAGCTACAATTTTCACTCAATATGGCCCCTGAAAGCACTCTACAGGTGTGACCAAACACAAATTCATGGCTGCAGAGCACGTTAGAAGTGCTCAATTCCATGAAAATCAGGACCGTCATTACATGAGGGTTCAGATGAAGGCACTTTGAAGTGGAGTGCCCTCAGTAACTTGTGTCTGTGCTCACTAGGAGCAGGGCTCGGCTGATGCATGCCAACACTGCTTCCAGCACTGTTTTCAGAATAGGAAGGGGGGAAGGGAGCACAGGAGGTAATTCTGGGGTTTGTTCAAATGCTGCTAGTGGGTGGGATGGGTAGATTGGAGCACTACCCACACCCACACTCCAGCCGAGCTGGGGAAACCCCAGAATGGACCTCCTTCCCCTGACTTCTCCCCCTCCCATTCTGAAATCAGCACTGGGGGCAGTGCTGGCATGCGTCACGCTGAGCCTTGTTCCTGGCAAGTTGGGAGCTGGGAGATGGAGCTAGGAGAGGCTGCAGAGACTCAGCTTCTCTCCCTGGATTGGCTCCAAATTGGAGCTTGATCACCCGCCCTCCTGACCCAAAAACGAATGTGTGTTGGGTCAGGAGGATCAGTCTAACTCATGGCACTGTCCGTGAGGCACCATAAGATAGACACAGGAGCTGCACTTCTGCCTGTGCCTTATGTGACTTAAGGTCTTAAATTAAAAAGACAGTTAAGCATCGTACTAGCATACATAATACTATCAGTCAAGAAGAGGGTCAATTATAAAGCCACAGGACTAGCAGCAGGGAAGCATTTTGTAGGTATCCTTCTAAGTGTTCCCGAATGGCAATGAATTAAAGGTTTGTGGCCAAATTCACTAGTTGATGTGCAACAGTTAAAGTTACATAGCAGTAAGTGGGTTAAAATGTACACATGGTGAGGGGAAAGGAACAGGGAAAGCTATAGCTTTCGGTTTCCATTGTCTTTAGTTTTAAATTCTCTTGCTCTCTCAGTTGTTTTTCTAACTGCACCTTCCTTTTCTAGGCCTTTAGGCCAAGTACAGACAGATAAAAAGCCCAGGACTGAATCAGTTCAGTCTTCACAGGTTAGTCTAAGCTGTGTAGATTGAACCAATAAGCAAGTGAACAGACATTCACTCTTGATTCAGGAAATACATCCATACACCTGCAGTGGCCTAGGCCAGAAGCCAGGGGGCACTAGAGCATGCCTCCTTCCCCAAGCTGGAGCAGACAGCTTGGGGCAAGGCTAGCCTGCCCATCCTGCAAAGGGGGCTTTGTAGGGGAGGTGCAAAGCATCCCGCGATGCTAGGGGACTGTGAGTTAACTTGAATCTGTAGGGGATCTGGGACAGAAGTTCAATACACAGATTTAACCTGAACCACTTAAGTCTGATACTATATCCATATAGCAGAATTTTCAAAATGTGGAAAATTGTTCCATCTTGCTTGCTCTGGGCTTTAATTTTCAAAATGTCTATTTCTCTTATAAGACCATGATTTTAACTAAGCTATGCATTCCACACTGTCTATCATATACTGAGCTTCTTTAGAAGACAGCAGATTGTCTCCTTGGAAGCACAGAACAAAGTAACCAGAGATAATGTGATACATACAAAAATTGTATTTGATTGTTCTTATTGATTGAATCATTTCTAGTAGGTTTTTAAAGGTTGTTTCCCTCAATACATTTGCATCCTGAGACAGTAAAGTAAAATTGTTCTAATTTTAACAATTGTAATATGTAGCTTAGCTAGCATAAATATTTTCTATTCACATATAATTTTGAACAAGAACATTTTCTCTGAGTATTGACATAGGAGAATTTTGTTAACAGTATGCTCACAAGAGATTTCAGTTCATTGGGATCCATTTATGGCTCTGTGATAACCATGAGATTTTAAAACTATGCCTAAATATTATAGCTACTTGCAGATGTGGGGGGAAAAAACCCAAAAAAACAAAATGGCACTTTACTTTGAATTCAGCTCTTTCCCGCACTGAGCTCAGTGCATACCTAGAAGAGGCAGTGTGTTGGCTGCACTCAGTTTTCCCAATGTCTGTATAGATCAGGCACTTTAGTGGGGATTTTTGGTGCTTTTATCTAATACCTGACTGAATCGACTGTAGCTAGAAGCACCAAAAAGCCCCACTGAAGCACCTGATCTATACAGACACTGAGGAGCTGGGTTGAAGTAATGCACTGCCGCTTCCAGTAAAGCACATTGTTTTCTCCACATCTGTCAACACCCTATTAGACAGCTACGTCTCAGACCCACAAATGCTGCTGCCAGTTGTGGCTTTTAGATCACGATACTGCTCTCTTCTTTAAATTTTTCTCTTCTCTGGATGTCTATACTAGAGGGGGGTTCATCCAGTCTACAGGCTTCTCATGGTCCAGATAACCCACCACCAGATCCAGCCTGCAGGGCTTCTCACAGCTGCTGAAGCTACTGTGCTGGCCGGCCTAGCACTCAGGGGATTAATACTGTCACCACTGTTTGCCCTACCACTGAATTTCCAGTTTGCGATCTCCATTAGGCATACAAACCTGGGGCAGCTGGGCAAGTGTGGCAGTCTTTGTAAGAAGCTGCTCAGCCTGGATCCAGCAGTGTGAAGTCTGGCCTGCAAGAAGCCCTGCGGGCTGGGTCCAGTCAACCAGTTCGAATGAGTCTGACATCATTGGTCTATACCATAGCATCTGCAGTCATCTAAACACATCATGTTTAGCTTCCTTTCTGTGCCAGAAATACCTCTAACATCTGTGAACTTTGCCAGCTTCTACCAACCTTCGAAGAAAAAGGAAGTGATTACCTAAAAACATGTACTACATTTCTGACCAGAGCTGATACCTGAATGAATCAGAAATGTTGCATTACACACTAGTGTACACGCTCAAATAGATTCATGTTACAGTTAAGTTTTGACCTCTCTCAGAAACTACTTATACAACATTGCTTTTCTCTCCACATTTTCTTGATTATTTCTTGAATTGCTCTCTTTTATGTTAAAGTTAAAACCGTGGGAGTGCATGCATACAGAGAAAATGCATTAAATGTGTGCAAAAGCATGACATTGACTAAACATTTTAGAAACATCAGCATTATTTCAAACACACACTCTACATAATGTAATTTGTACCAAATCCTTTTTGAGTCTTTTCCTCTGTGCATGATTAATTTTTTATTAAATCTGTATACATACCAACATGTACATTTCAATATATAATTATAATCTACCATATACCATTTATAATTCTTTTGGAAAACAGTTATGGCCTTGAGCTAAAACTAAATGTCAAAGTTACTGGCTTTTATTTGAGTGAAAAAAATGTTAAATTGGTGAAGATAAATGGTTATAATTTCTGTAGGATTTTATGCTTTGTGTTATGGGCAGACGTATGTAATGTTTGTTTTTAACTAGTTGCTCTATTACAAATCTTGCTTGGAATTTTACCCATTAGCCCATAATGGATGAGGAAAGGTTTTTGTTACTGCTGTTGTTTAGGGGTTTTATGCTAAGTAAAACTTTAAAACATTACATCCTCCAAATTATTCCTAAAAAGATAGAGAAATGCTTAGAATTAGGAGCCAAAGCTAACCTGGTGCATTCTATGGAAAATTCATTCATAAATCATACTGGGAGCCAAAGTGGAGTGCAGGCGAGTTCCAGAGTCAACTCTGATTTCTCTCTGCGCTATTCAGTCCTGCATCCAAAAATTCTAACATAAAAGCATCAGTCTACTTACTGGCATAACTCAAACTTTTTTCCAGTGGCACAAAGCAGAATAAAGGACTCAAGTCCCCAAATTCGTGGACTGAATGTTATAGGTAAAGTATAAAGGTAATTGACATGCAAAGGAGCATTGACGGTGGACCTAATAGATGGCAAAAACAGAGGTTGGTTCTAGTAGGAAAAAAGAAAGAATCTGGAGACAGGGTGATGGCAGTGAAACTAATAAGATTAGAGAAGTCCTTTTGGATCAACTTCACTGCTAGTAAGATGATTTTAAGAGACATCTAATCTCTCCAAACTGACTGGAAAAGCTTACACTAACACAAACTATGTCTGTGATCTCCAACTGCCTAAAAATAAACCCAGGTTCTCAAAGCAAGCAGTTTTTTGAAAAAATAAACACTGCCATTGGTGTAGTAGATTACAAGTGAGCAACCTGCTGCAATGAAACAATCTTTTCCAACACACAAACCTTAAATCTACTGATGGAAATGAATGCAAATTATTAAAGCTCTTAAGAAAGGTTCATTATGTTAGTTGCCAAGTTTGATCAACTACTATCAAATCTTAAGGAGGTTAGCCAAAGTTAGCATGAGTAGGAAGAAAAAAAAACAAACAAAAAACATAGCACGTATCTTCATATTTTCTCAATTCTAAGGCTAGGGACAGAAATTACGCATAAACCGGTATAAGTTATTGGCAACCAGTTCAAAGCTGTAACACAACAGAAAATCAGTGCACATAAACTGCTTTCAAAATGGTCAAAACTGGTTTAAGACAAGCCTGGATGAGACTTTAATATAAGACTGGATAAGCAATATCAGAATTAACTGATTTAGGATAAATCAGTATATCAAACTTCTGTCCCAGATCCCCTCCAGATTCAAGTTAACTTACATCCCAGTTAGCCCAGCATCCCAGGATCCTTTGCATCTGCCCTGCAAGCCCCTCCCCCCCACATACAAAGGGTGGGCTAGCCTTGACTCGTACTTAATTTTTTAGGGGCCCCGCGGGCCAGACAGAACAGCCTGGTGGGCTGCATCTGGCCCATGGGCCACATTTTGCCCACCCCAATTTAGCTGAGTGGGTAATGTCTGTTCCTGTTTCAAATGAATAAATATTCTATATCTTTGTGGAAATATGATTATAAAAAGGGTGGGTCAGAAACCCACAACAATTTGCCACTGAGAAAAAAGTAATTTACTTCATTGTGACCTATTTATAATGACTTGCTCAATATTCTGAAGGTAGATACATGCCACCTCTTAGCTTTGAAGAGTAAACTGTGTAATAAAGTAGACTGCTAGAAAGCAACTGAGACTGAAATGCACCGTTCAGGCCTCGAACCTTACTGCAGTTTCATTTAATGGAATGGAGCTGGGAAAAGGAAGGTGCAGATGACTAGTAACCTATTAAAATACAGCATAGCATTTAACTTTAAGCATATGATCATAATCACTGGCAGCCATCACTCGTGGGAGACCATGGAGAATGTGCCTTTGGTCGGTTACCAGGTACCACCACAGGTTCTTGAGTGGTTGAGTCCAATGCGTGACAAGCAGACCCTCCAGCAAGTTGCACATACAAACTGAGTTGGGTTTGCACTGGCATGCTGAGTACTATCTTGTCTTGCCTGCCTCTGACACCTCTTTTCTATCTCATCATTGACTGCCTCATCGACTGCCTCATCAGTCTCATCATTGACTGCCCCAAAGAGACATAGACTTTGCTTCACAGCAGCTTTCCACTCGCAACAGTCCAAAGCAGTTGATTCCAAGCATTGGCCATTGATGTGCAGCTCACAAAGGTTTTTCTTGCGGACATCAACAAAACAGAGTTTGGGCCATCCAAACTGACGTTTGCCAGTGCCCAGCTCACCATACACTATGTCCTTGGGGATTCAGCCACTGCACATACAATTCACATTGGAAGCAGTTCTGTCTCCAGAGCACAAACTTACTGGGTATCTTGGCCTGCAGCGAAGTTGGAGATTCTGTCACACCACTGTCACACCATGGAAACTATTCAGTTTTCTTTCTTCCTTGGTATAAGCAATTCCTGTTTCACTGCCATACAATAGAGAGCTAAGTACGCAAGTGCTACAGACTAACATCTTTGTTGAAAGAGTGAGCGCTCTGTTTTTCCAAACTGTCTTTTGAAGTTAAGCCATGGCATTGCTTGCCTTTCCAATGCCAGTGTTAATTTTGGCTTCCAAGCCAAGATTTTATGAGACGGTGGAGCCCAAGTAAGTGAATTTTTCAACCACTTCCAAGCTTTCATCACTTATTCTAACTTCAGAAGGGTGGTCAACTTGTTGACTCATAACTACTGTCTTTTTTAGGTGAATAGTCAGACTGAAATCATCACAAGCATGTGAAAAGCAGTCCATGAGACTGCAATCTTACTTCATAAAACTTTGAGACTCTGTGCTCATGTCCCCCTTACTAAAATGGATGTGAGTGAGGACCAGTAATCCCAAACCACAGTAACAAGATGCTGCCATTTGCAAAACAAAGGTTCTACCCCTCCTCAAACACCCCATATACCTTGAGCTTATGAGTAGTCTTATAGGTAATGGTTCCTAAAATGACAGACTAAATGTTCACAGTCTCTCTCCTGGCCATATCTTTGACATCACTGGAATATTCTACCCTGGTCGATCTTACCAACTGTTAGATACTCTGTGCCAAGTACCTAAAAGTTCTCATCAGCTGAAAACAGGAGTTTAAAATAGTGGTTAAATAGCCACAATTTTCTTTATTAGCAAACACAGGTCTATAAAGGGTTAGGAAATGGATATAACTGTTGCCACTATCATAAAACACAAGCAGTCTATCAGACAAGAGGACGCTTAAAAAAAGCAAACACATACCATTTGTTTGCAGCTGTAGGCAAAGACAAAAGTACAGTTATAAGAACTTCAAAGACATGCAAGAGCTTTTTGTTTGTGTTTAAAGTAAAATTGGTTTATATTAACTAATCTTATCACTTTATTCTCACTGAGTCATACTCATGATCTTATTCTAGTTGCAGAGAGGCTACCTCAGTAAGGACCTTGGGAACTGGCCCTGATCCTATAGTGCTCCTGAACTCCACACTGTAGTATTCAAGGGGAAAGGAGTAAAGATGACCTCATACCAACTTCGTTGCTCATTAATTCTACAGTGAACTGGGAACAGTTTTTGTGCTTGATATAACAGAAGATTGCACGGCTGATCCAAAGGGCAGATCTAACCGTAACTGTTTAAACTAAATGTATGACTCCATAAATCCAAAATGGCTATGCTTACGCTCAATACTTTAAAGCAGGGATTTAAGGAAATCTTTTAAATACAGCTTTATAATTAATTTTATCTCCATTCTAATCAACTGAATTCATTGGTTTTTTTTACCAGAGGAACTTTCTTTTGCAACTGGTAAAATGAGTAACTTGTCAGTAAGATGAGCCCTTAAATATAGTTGTGTATCCTCAAGCTTTTTAATCGATCTTTACCATATTACCACATTTAGCTGAATCTAAGCTGACTTCAAATTTAAGATAACTCCCCCCAAATAAATACTTAGTTAGAAGCTATACTCAGAAAATTATAAGTGTGTTATAATTTTCCATATACAGAATCTAATTATTGGAGGGCCTTTTTCAATTTGTCCACCCTACTGATACGGAGGGAAAAGCAACAGCAGAGGGGCAAGCAGTGGGGAAAGCAGGAAACCTGATACTTCCCCCCATTGCTTGACGAGAAAGCCTGTAACAATAGCACAGCCAATATAATTAGTTCTTTTGCTGTACCAATTTTCAACAATACTACAACCTGATGCTCCAAAAAAGCACTATAACATCAGTAAAAGTGAATAGGGACTAAAACTTCAGAAACAGGTGCATGGAACATATGGAATATCATGTAAACTGACATGTACAACCGGGATAAAATACTATTTTTCATCTAGGAAACAGTAAGAATACTTTTTCCTTTTTTCTCCAAGCCTACAATGAACCTCTCTCTGCAGTATGGAAGCAAATAAACAGTACTCAGCTAATGTAGTTCTTAACCTTTGTTCCATAAGGTCTGAAAGTGCTACAGAGAAATCCCCTGAAGTGAGTGCTCCGTGTCAGTCAATTTTGATTCAGCAAGATTAGGAAGCAGGGCTGATAAATTCGAATGGAATACAAATATATATTTGGCAAGACAGATTGCTTTAAGGGATATAAAATGAAGAAAACAGGATGATGCGGAAGAGGTGAGAAAAGGGAGAGATGGCAAATTGTAGTTATGAGAGGTAGTTATCCATGTTAGCCTGAAGTCAAGTAGCAAGTCAAGTGAGTAATTTGAATACAAAAGGTGGGAAAGGAGGAGGGAGAAGAAGTGGGGAGGGAAGAGGGGAGAAGGGGGTAGTGCAAACAAGCAAAGAAGCCACAGAAACACAGGGGTCACAAAAGCGAATCCAGGTAACAGGATAAGAATCTGCAGTTCCTATTTAAACCAAACTTAGCGTAGTCCAGCAGGTGGATGACTACAATTCTTGTTCTACAATTTCCCATTCAAACTATTTTAAAAACTTTTGCTGCCCAAGAACAGCAATCCTGAGGTTCGCTATGGAACGTCCAAGGAGATTACAATGTTCTGCCCCAGCCTTTGTGTCTATAGCTGATGTAGGCATTACATTTATGCAAGCAAAAGGTATTATAAAAGGTTGCAATGAGCGCTAACGCAATGCCTTTGAATACGGCATGAAGTTGCTACGTGAACATTTTAAGAAATCTACCTAATTTCTGATGTACAAACACATATTCAATGGAATCGGCTCAGAAGTGTATAACAACTATTCAGACAAGTCTTTTTCTTCTCGACTTGCAAGTTCCTTACAGTAACACTGTAGAAAACATGAAATTGCTACCATAAGCTCTTTAGCAAAAAGTGTCTATATCTGCAACTTTGCATACACAGACTATGTTGGACAGTTGGTAACAGAAGAGAATTGAAATATCAAGGGGAAAACCATAGTAACTGGGTTGTGCTGGATGATATTCACAGAGGGTTGAAATCTCTTATTTTTACTGTAATCAACATCTCTGAATGCTCCTAAATTTGTTGTCAGTTTAATATTTTATAAACATGAGGCTATGCAAGAGCAAGTCAATCCTTGTGGATGTAGTCAACAAGGCTGAAATGTTCCTCAGTGCCTACCAAGGGATCCTACAATGCAAACGCTATAATAAATTCCTACTAGAAGAACACATTTTCATCTGAAATCAATTTGAGACTAAATGGCAACTATACAACTATGTCTTATATGCTAGATACATATGCTGTGTATCCTCTTCTTCCCTTTCTTGCTGGCAGGAACTACACTGTTCCTTTCATGAGCTCAAATTATATGACACATCTTGTTCCTGATGCTTCTATATTTCTGTTCTGACTTCTTGATGCAAGCCCTCTGCCCTACTAGTATTCAAAGCAGCAACTCAAGAGCTGGTTGTTGGGGGAGACAGGCCACAGAAGTCGGTATGCTGGAGAGGAGGTTTCAGAAGCTGGAGAAGTTCTTTCTCTCAATTCATTTTTTAAAATAGCTTACAGATATGTCTTAATCTCTTGAACGATTCTTCTTTAGACATCGTAACAATGCTCCATGGAATTCAATGGAGCTTTGCCGTTAATTTCAATACAAGAAGTAGCAGGCCCCAAACCTGCAAGCAGAGCATGTTTTTTAATGTCAAGAAGGGCTATGTGGATTTGTACCCAGCTGTTACGTATTCAAAGAACGTTCCTAGTATTTAGCCTAAAATGATCTTCAAGAGCTTCTACAGTTTTTTTCCTTCAAAAGACAAAATCCCTCTTGCCCAATATTTATCCTCATTTAAATCTCTTCTTGCAGTTTCACCAAAAAAGGAAATTGTTGCACAATACTGTTGCTGTTACATATGTGTGGTTAAGCAGCAGCCACTTTCTACCCTAAGGGTGGCTACATTTCAATGCATGAATGGAAAGTTCACAAAACACTGCTCACAGTTTACAAATCAGTGTATAAAATACAAGGATTAAGTTTCTTTGAATGGAAAAAGTATTATGTAAACAAAGCCATGTTGATTAACCAGGATGACAGACAAAACAGTGAAAGCTCTCTACAATCACACAGCTGAATGATCATTACTAATAACATGTTATGTCGAAATGATAAGATGGTAATGATGAGTGGGAAACATTTTGCTGTTGGTGTTTAGCTTTGGAAAATCCCAAATTCCAGTATCAGGACGTTAATACACAGGCAACATTTCTCATCTTCCAAATGTCTCCCTGACATCTCTTTTGAAAATATCTTCTGGGACCTGTAAAGTAAGGTGTTTTGCTGCTAACTTACATATTTCCTCCATTAATTTTAACAGCATTAAGATGCTTACAAATGTCAAACCTCTTATGGAAAATACTTTACATGGACTGCTTTACATTTCTGTATCATCTAAAGAATCTTTAGCTACTTGATGTGAATTTGTTTAAGGTGCACCCATAACTTGCACAATCAGGCTCATTTTCTATAATTTTTTGGGCTATATTTTTTTATCACCATCCTACACAATGAACAGTGTTGTTGTGGACCTGGATGTAACACTTTCTTTGTTCTCAAGCTCAGAACTCTAATTCATGTCTCAATTTTTGCTTCCTGTATTTAACCACAAGAAATGGCCAGCAACTTTCACAGTTAGCTATATGGAGTTCTTTAGTGGTGTGCATATTATACCTTGTCTTTTTTTCCTCTACACAGTCCTGAAATATGGTAGACCTTTGACATAGGAAGTACAGTAAATAGAAGTCTTCATCTGCTCAGACCTTTGTGGGTCAATCAATCAGAATCATATACCTTAAAATTATTTTAGATACTTGTCTTTAAAAGAGTGACTCTTGGATTATTAACTAGTATCACAGGCAAAACAATTACAATCAGAGTTTTCTCATTTTCAAACATTCTAATATTCTATTCCAAGGTCATATGTAACAAAGACTAAGGATGTCATCCTCCTGCTTTACTCGGCCTTGGTGAGACTGCAGCTGGAGTACTGCATCCAGTTCTAGGCAGTGCACTTCAAGAAGGATGTGGACAAGCTTGAGAGAGTCCAAAAGAGGGCCACGGGTATGATTAGAGGCCTGGAGAGCAGATCATAGGAGGAGAGGCTGAAAGACATAGGACTGTTCAGCTTGGAGAAAAAAAGACTTAGAGAGGACTTGGTGGCAGCCTATAAATATATAAGGAGCATACATCAGGCTCTGGGGGAGCATCTGTTCACCAAGGCACCCCAGGGGAAAACAAGAAACAATGGACACAAACTGCTTGAAGATCACTTCAGAATGGACATAAGAAGAAACTTTTTTATGATCTGAGTGCTGAGGGTTTGGAATAGGCTCCCCCCAGAGGTGGTACAATCACCTACCCTGGAGATCTTTAAAAAAAGACTCAACACGCACCTTGCTGGGGTCATTTGACACTAGCAGTCTTCCCTGCCCAAGTGCAAGGGGGGGAAGAAGTGGGGACCTGGACCCGATGATCTTGTGAGTTCCCTTCCAGCCCCTGACATCTATGAATCTATGAAAAGCTCAGTTTTCCAGTGATAAAATGAGAAGTATAGTCAGATGGTGTTTGTTGGGTTTAGCATCTGTAAAGCATCTGAAGGATGAAAAATGCAATTTAAGTGCTAGTTATCAGAGTAAGAATGGTTGTGACAGAAACAGGGGCCACATTCTCATTTGTACATGCATGTATATATGCGAAAAAGACATTTTCAAAACATATACATTTTTTTTAAATGTTGAGACATGGCTTGCAGGAGAGTCAGGAGTAAGACCCTTAGCTCTGTTCTAGTAGACAAACATTGGTTTAGACTGGGATGTTAAAGGAGCCTAAGGAGCTTAGTTAGTTGTTCCAATCCCACTGAATATCAATGTGGGAAACTAGGCTTCTAACTCTCTCATTCTTTTTTTAAAAAAATCCAGCTTTTATTTTGAATATCCTCAGAGTTAAAAATCAACACAATTTAACTTTTACTTCTGGATTTACACACTGACAAATTTGATTCTTCTTTAGTTAACACTAGAGTCTATAGGAACGGTTCTCATCTGTTTTAGGTTACCCTTTGGAAAATGCCAGCTCTGAGTTTTCATTCATTTGTTGACTATACAAAAACAATAAAGTAATTCTTTTGTTGCAGAGAACTTGGGAAGGCCACAACAGGGCAGAATGTTTTTGACACTATAAATGACCATCTGAAAGTGATGGGTGTGCGAACTGCAAATTGCTAGGTGAAATTGCTTAGGTGTGCAAACATAATTCACAACAGTGCTACCAGTGTGTGGCCCTTTGTGACACTGTGACACTCTTGAAAGGATCCTTGGGTGAGAATCACTGGTCTACAGCATTAAGGTTGCTACTGCTTTCATAAGTTTCACAAATATAGCAATTACTATCATGCTTCCCAAATAAGACTTCCAAAGGAGTCTAGGTGGAAATTGATGGGGTGCATTTCAGATCCAAAGGCGTATTTCTTTATTTACAAATTCATCTGGAAGGCTCAGCAAGATCCGTATCTAGAATCTAGAACGCTCAAGGCCTCCCACTTATCAGCATAACTAAGGGAAAATATTTATATAACGTGAAGATGCCAGACTGGAAAAGAATACAACAAACAAATGTAAAACGGCAGATTCTTCGAAATACTGTGAAAGAGAGAAAATACCATGGGATTTCTGCTTTTAAAGGACTGAAAGTACAGAAAATTGACCCTGATCAATTTTTTCTGTGCTGTGGCTTGCTTAAATTTGAGAGGTATGTCCTGCTTTTAATGCACTAAATTATTAAATCATTTATGTAAATGTGTATATTCACATGTGTATGTACAAGTATAAATAATATTTCATAAATCATGACCAACAAGTCAATAATTTAGACCTCACAGAAGCACTGCATTGACTTCAATGGAAATGGGATTGGGCTCACAGTTGGACAAGACAAACCTAAGCCAAAACACAGGATAATATTTAAAATAGGGAATAAGGAGACATGATGATGATGATGACGATGATGGTGATGATGACAATAACAAAATAAAGGAAGTCTGGACCATTATGAAAAGTGGATCTGGGGAGAGAATAATATCAGGCAGGAAAAAAAAAGATCGTTTCAAAGGCAGAAAGCAACATAAGTAAAATTATTACATCAAGTATGGAAATAAGAGAAGGAGGTAATATTAAAAGAAAAAAAGGAACAAGAAGAATTAAAGTAAGAGCAAGTCAGAAGACCCTGGTAACACTGCATTAACTCCTAAAGGTGAGAAAAAGAGTTTGATATGATAAAAGCAGGAAGCCAAGAGAGGTTTTGGAGAAGACTGACATAGTAAAAAAATAAGAGAGAGTAACATAATCTTTACTACTGGCATTTTAGTTCAATCATAGGAGGAGTCAAGAAGGGATGCCAAAGACACGAAGAGTGATAGAGAAATGTGTACCTAGCAATCATCTCCTTAAGGAGCCTGCCAAGATCCACACGCTCGGGAGTATACGCCCTTGTGACGATCAAAGCGCTCTAGAACACTAGCCATTGGGTCACATTACCCATGCTCTTTGTACTTACAAATACAAAGGTCATTAGAAAGGCAGCACCCCATAACCACCATACAGCTCCTTTTCACTCAGAATCCAAGCTAAATGACTCTACAGAAGTGGGTGATGGGTTGGAGTCTACTCTAACAATTATTAACTAAATAACCTTTTCGCTTTGAGAGCTGACAGCATAGATAACCCACTCAGAGATTAATGAGCAATGCCAATTATCTAAACAGATGCATCTGAGAACTAGTTAAAAAAACATTGCAAGACTGCTCTCTTTAAGTAGGCAGCAGATTTAGAAGCCAGATCAAGAGAGCAATTTCCTCTCAATGTATGAATTACATGAGCTACCTTTTCATATCTCAGTGATGGAAGCTTTTCCAAGGTATTCAATAAATGCTTCTGTTGATTTGGCAAAAAAAATAAATCTTTTGATTTGGCAGGGACAGACACACCTGCAAAGTTATAAAAAGTGTATACAATGCGTTGAGTTAAGTAAAGGGTTCTCAAATGTCTTATGACGTAAAACACACCTTGACAGAGTTATTGTTCCTGAATACCTCCCTTCTCAACAATGAAACATCTATGTGACAACACTGGCAAGTCCTTAAAAGAAAAAAAGAATATTAGCAATGCATTTATGTGTATTTAGCTGTCGTGCATGTGATGTACATTATGTTTGCTTTGGATAGAGTTGAACATTGTGCACTGATTTGCTTTTTATTGCATCTCTCATCACACTTCTATATCTGTTATGCTGCCTTCTCCTCTAATACCTGCAAATATAGATAGTGAACTAAAATACTACCTAAACCATGCAGCTGGAATTCTTCTGTTATAAAATGAAATATACAGGAGAAATTTTTTTTTAAATGTTTAATAAAAGATGGAAACCACTCGGAGAGAAACCTAGAGTGAGGATGTTTTGTTGCCGTATCTCTTTAGGATTACCAAGTAGTACGGAAAATTTATCAGGCTTAAATATCAAAGACTCCCCTAGCTTCTATTATCACCACCTTTAAGAGGCTCCTGATGAACAGGTGGAACATGAAGAGACACAAATGGTATTTCTATCAGCTTAGAAAGAACAGATTCAGGTTCCCAAGGAAGAGGTGCTCATCCCTTGAACATTCCTTATTCAAAGATGTAGAACAATTAAAAATCATTGTATTGTAAGACGACTGTAAGAGGTGGCTTGTAAGTGTACTTCAAGACAGCCTAACTGTTGGGAGTGAAAACAAAAAATCCATTATTAAAGAACTGAAGAAACTGGACACTTACGTTGTGTTCTGAGATAAAGTTAAAACCTGTTCCATTTTCTGGAATACATAATTCCTCCATAATTTTCTAACATTTGTTGGACCCAAACTGAATAGTCCAAAACAGGATTCAGCACCAGCATCATGATCTAGGTCCAGATAAAGAACTTAACTGTGGGCCTGATAAACAAAACCAAAACGTTTTAATGGCAATAGTTGATGGGCACAAGTTGGAGTTACCTGCAATTATCTGAGCTCAGCCTAGCCTTATTTCTCTAAGGATTCCTGGGAACAGTGGTAAGGAAAACCAGGCATACCAGAATCCTCAACAACAAAAACTGCCACAAAATATGGGTTTCTTTAATCTACCTCCTTCTGAGAACAAAACTGAAGCCAATACATTTTTTTTTCCTATTTAAAGAGGTGCCTATTCGAGAGGCTCTCCCATTCCCAATGACTGCAGCTACAACAATAGCCTTCCTGAAAAATTATGTTTGTATGGTATGTTTTTCAAGTAATTTGCCATTTCCTCCTTGGGCAGATGAAGAACTAGTAGGAGTGATGTAATGCAGAATATACCATTTCCAGAGTATGTCAACTTGTTCATTATAGTAGTAGTGTCTGTTAAAATTGGCACAGCTTTGCCCTTGATTCATGAAAGATGTGAAAACAAGCTGAAGTGTCTGTAACTCCAACATACTTCTAGGAAGTCTCACGTCTGCTAGTGAACTCTGTAATCCATAAACAAGCGTTCTGTTACACACTGGGCTGACAGATGACGATGGCTGAAACCGTCTATCCTGTGTGTGCTATTCCCCTCATTAAAGAATCTGATGCACCAGGAAGCACTCTAACTAGCGATATAAAGCTGCTCTGTTGAAGACGATAAATTTTTGATCAAGCATGAAGGCCTCATTTGATTTGATCAATGTGCAAAAAGCCCTCAAGCCCTACATCCCTCTTCACCCAAAAAAACTATTATGGTTTTTCGTTATAGACCTGCAGGAAGGGATCAACCCATACATTTTGCAAGTCTTCTCTTCTGGAAGGTAGTAGCAATGGCACTGCTAATCAAACAACTAGGTGTATGAAACTGTGGTAACAACTGAGATGCACAATGGAACATTAATCTTCCTACTTCCTCCTTTTGGAAAATCAGATCTATTATTTCTATTTAAAAATATTATATTTATGAAACTTGGCATCAGTCCTCATACCTTATCCAGACATCAAATAGCCCAACTGGCTGCCTTCCTTTGAGAGTGAACACCCCCTTCTTCCAACACCTGCCAGTTGGCAACTTCTTTATGGTGAACACAGATGTGCTCTTTAAGTCTCCATTGCACATTTTTTGATGATGGATGGGGACTGAGTCAGATTCCATTATTCTTTACATGCTAGATGGCAGTTTTCCAGCCATGTGAGGGACATTTTTGGCATTTAGACACAATTTGTCATTCTATTAACCATGCACAATGGGTATGTAAGCATCCACACAGCTAGCAAGTGTGCGCTATAGGTTAGGCACTGGGCAGGCAGCTATGTGGACAGGTATAAATGTGCCTAAGCGCAAGCTCCAAAAAAAAAAAATGAAGAGAAGAAGGGTGCCCTCCCACATTTTAACCCCAATAGCTAAGTAGTGGTTAGGGTGTTTGCCCAGAAACTGGAAGAACTGGGTTCTAGGCCCAGAAAAAGCTGAACCTCCATCTGACTTCCCAGCACCATGCTCTAACCACCATGCCACAGATGAAGCATTACCCTGTGCTCCTTCTGAAGCTAAGCCACTGCATCTTGCAATTACTATGAATTGGACAGCAAACTGCATACAGGTAACCGAATTTGGTCCTTGGGCAGAGTTTTCTGCAGCCCTGACTATGAAATGTTCTGAACCTACAAAAATTAGAATGCAAAGCATTTTTAAAATATTACAGTCTATTTATAATAGACTGACTATTGCTGGGCAACAGGCCAGGGAGTTGTGTTCAAATATTATGCATATCAGTCCTAAATCTAATTTTTTGACTAGGGATGACCACAGAGCTGAAAGAGGGCGGGGGAGAGGACTGGAAGGGATACTGTTGGTGACGGCTGCTATATCAAATAGAGCCATCTCATTTCTGTAAAAACAATAAACCACAGCCTGCCAAAGGGAAATCTGTTTGTTGTCTTTCGAAACGAACTACTTTTCCTTTTATAGACAGCTCCCACACTCTGGAAGGGCACTTTATTAATATAAATAAATAAAATAAACACTCATAAATATGTACCATATCTGTAGCAAACTAACACATTTATTCAAAAGCATCTAAAGAAAACAAAATGATTGCTATTTTTTTTCCTGGATCGGAACTGCTGTAACAGGGAAGAGCCTATGATATATCAGATACACCTATTTGGTATTTGCTGACAAATAGCAACCACTGCGTTTTTAGAGAGAGATCTCAGATCTATTCACAAGTATGCATAATTACTGCCTTAATGAATGCTACTGTTATAAAGGAACAGCAATGATTCTTTCAGCTATGCCTCCCTGAAGCTAATATACCGCAAAACAAATGTTGCCTTCCCCCTTCTACATTAGAAGCCATTACTGATTCATGCTACATGCTTTTGCCTCTCAACTTCCAGTGCAGAAAGATGCCAAATATGTAGTATTCTGTTTGTACAATTTTAGAAAAGATGCCAATCTTCTCAGTATCCCAGCACAATAGCCAGGTAATATGGATACTAATTAACTGGCACCTTTTTATTTCGTCTTCTCAGAATCTCAGATGATGAAACTGTTTTTTCCTTTTATTGAACCAGCTCGGCCTAGACTAGCTTGTCCCGCAGTGACATGTATATTGAATACAAATCAGACAGCATAGCTTTAAATCTGTGTTGCAGCTCTCATTTCCAATTCGAGAACTGTACTATAATCATAAGCTTCTGCTGGATGAAAGGAAATCAGCTCTCTGAATATTAGCTAATGCCACATTTGCAAGTCCTGAAGAGATCTGTGCTGTTTAAAAAAAATAGATCATTTCTCGTGAACCTATATATATGAATCGCTTTGTACTGTTCGACTGATAGAAGCGATGCCTGTGCTGGGATTAAACCCTTTTCATCATAAAACCTCATCTGGTTCGGAGTCCAAGTCCATCAAACCTTTTCCCTTTAAAGTCCCGCCTTTGATTCTACATCAATTTATTCAAACCGCAGCTGGGTGGCTGAAAACGAAAGGACAGCATCATTTAAACCAACCATGTTCCTAACTTGAAAGAAGGGCTATAATTAAAAAAATGGGCATAAAAGAATGGAAATGGGATAATATTTTTTAATGGTAGTTCAAAGGCCGACAGATGTCAGAGCCTTTGAAGATGTCAGTACACCGAGCAAGAAGTTGCCATTAAATAGTTTGCCTGAGAGGTGAAGCAATTTTTTATTGACTGAAAAAGCCCTTGCAGACACATCCTTGTGTTTTTAATTTGTCAGAGTTTCTGCAGTATTTTCTGATTAATGACATATGATTATAACTGCATAGCATACATATTTTTATACTCGGTTAAATGAATACTTTATTCCACATTCCTCCAGAGCGAGATAAGAACAGGGAAGCTTTACTAGAGAGTCCAAAACTATTCAGATTGCTTCAAATATTTATGGTAATTTGATGGGACTGGCCAAATACAAAGTTACTGTGTGTTGCCAGCTCTTGTTCTTTAATAGTGCTATTACTAGTACCATCACAATTCGCATACATTAACTGAGGATGTGACTGAGTTCAGGTTTATAGCCTTCATGGGCACTAAACAATGCATGCATTTATAATTACCTAATGAATAATGCTTCTGAAAAATTCCTCAGCTTACCCTAAACTGGCAAGGGCTTCTAGGCTCCTCGAAAAGGGAATGTTACCTAGAAACCTCTTACGTGTATTGAAAAATAAACCCTAGTTTGAAAAACATAGTCTCCATTGTGGGTTATGAAGATGTTTTTATACTATCACTTATCTCCTTTAGAAAAATTATATCTATAACCTTCATAACCATAATATATGTTAGCTGTAGCATATCTGCACACAACAGAAACAAGTCCTTGCACTCCCAAAAATAAGCTGACAGCTTAATTCGGTAGTACTTCTGCCTAAGTCTACCGTATTGTGTTTGAATAAGTATCTGCTTGAGCCTGGGACCTCAAACAAATCAAATACTACATTACATTATGCCAGTCCTTATAGCAATTTCTCAACAAATAAAATAAAGATACCACATTGAGGGATAATTAATTAATGCATGGACCTTTCTCCTCTGAAGATTCAGATTCAAATAATGAATTAGATCCCAAATGAACAGAAGCGAGATGGGCTCACCCAAACTTCAGGCACAAGTTAAGTGTGAAGTGCGCTGACAGAGCTGTGTGATGCCTGGGTCAAACAAGTTCACCATTTGCATGAAAACATATAAATAAAAATGAGCAGATATATAGTCACACACCTGTGCACATACCCAGCAAACACTATGTCACATATCGTGGTCTCTACGAACTACTAAGAGCCTGCTCTGAAAGTACAAGCACCCCATCTGGGCTAAGGGAAGCTGATACCAGTATATATTGTAGTACAGACAAAAAACGGTGTGAAAAGATTATCTAGGTCGCAAAATTTAAGCATTGGAAATTTTGGAAATGCCAGATTACCTGTTTCCTCTGTCACCTTACTGTCTTGTGAGACAAACTATGCTGAATGAGGTAGGTGTCCGTAGGGAAAAAACAACACGCACTCCTGTTCAAGACTTGATTATAAAGCATACATACGACAGGGTAGAATTAAGGCAGAGGTAAATGGCAGAAGGTAGGGCTGGGTGGCCCCAGATGTTACGAAACAAATGTTTTATAAGGGCAAATGGAAATCCGCGATTTCCTAGTTTCTGAATGTTTGATGATTTTGCAATGCAACTAACTGTCTTATTGGTCTATTTTCATGATTACTGCATGCTCACAAAAACATGAGCCTCATTTTGAGAAGGCACAATAAAGAGACAAAGAACTTTCCAGAGTCATGGCTGAATCCTGACCGGCATTACTCAGACAAAAGCTAGTTTTAAGCCACTCACAGATGCTGCCAAATTGACAGCAGCTTTTGGCTGCTCAGCTGTCAGAAAGTTAAAACTACTCTCACACTGAAGATTGCACTCTTCCCTTTCCACTCTGTGACCGTGGAGAAAAGCAGAGCCCTAGTAGTATTACAGTATCCCTAGATAGCCAATCCAGCACAGAAAGTAGCTTTCCCACTCAAGACACACAAAAAAAAGGTGCTGTGGTACTTGAACAAATATGGTAGACAGGTCCATAGGATCATAAAGAAGGGGCCTCACAAGGTCATCTAGTTCAGGTCCCTGCTCAAGGCAGGAGCATCCCTGGCTAAAGCATCCCAGTCTAGTGTCTGTCCAACCTGCTTTTGAAAGTTTCCAAGTATGGAGATCCCACAATTTCTCTAGGTAGCCTGTTCTGGTGCCAAGCCACTCTCTTAGCCAGAACGTTCCTCCTAATCTCCAACCTAAATTTCTACTGCTGCAGCTTGTGGCCATTGCTCCTAGTCCTGTCCTTTAAAGCCACAGAGAAAAGCCCATCTCCATTCTCTCTATAATCACCCTGCAGGTATTTGAAGACTGGTATCAAATCCCCACTCAGTCTTGTCTTCTCCAGGGTAAATAACCCTACTTCTCTCCACCTTTCCTCATAAATCTTGCCTCCTGGGCCCCTAATCATTTTTGTTGCCCTCCACTGGACTCTTTCAAAACTGTCCACATCTTTCTTGAAGTGGAAGGCCTAGACCTGGACACAGGACTCCAGGTGAGGCCTCACCAGTGCTGAATAGAGAGGAAGAATCACTTCTCTTGATTTGCAAGCGACACTCCTGTTAACGCAACTCAGGATGCTGCTGGCTTTTATTGTCCCATTACTTGCTCTTGTGGTACCCTACGAGAGAGGATGCATGCAGATGGGTGTCAGTGGGACAGAGGAAACACACCCAGTTCTCTCCTCTCCTTGCTCTGTGCTGTTGATACTACTCGGGTGGCAGCATAGACTCGGCCCCTTATGTTAATGCTCAGTTCTTATTTTGGCACACCAGCAACACGCACTGGTATGTGTTCTTAAGATCACATGCAAGAAAAAGGAAATGGCTTCTTTTTTTTTTATAGCTCATAATTCAATTGAACCTAAACAGAATTTCATGGAACAAAGAAGAGGCACTTCTCTAGCCCCAAGGCTTCTTCCCTGCTGAATCTCAAATATCTGCTACAAACTATGAAACTTTTCACCAATAAACATTTGAGGAATCCTTTGGAATATAAAAACAATGAGACTGCGGGACGGACTGGACCCCTCCCACACACACCCCTCTTTGACTAAGTCTTTGAATGTCTTTGAGTATTTCCCACCCCAGAAATTGCACACCATATGCTAAAGCCATTGTATAAGAACGTCTTGCCACCTTACAAATCTGCACTGATGTGGTTACCATGCATGGGGGATCTTAACTCTCCTCCTACCACAGCACGGCACTGGCACTCCTCAATTCCCTATACCCCAGGCTAACGTAGGCTGCATGATCGACTACATGCCTTAGATTGCGTTAACATACACCAACTATGTACCCATGTAACAGCTATCATGCATGGGGTCTATTATTAGCTTCCAACTATACAAAGCCATGTTAATAAATAGGATTTTTTAATTTTTCTAATTAAGTTTTAAAACTGTTAAGCAACCTAAAACAGGGCATTAACTATTCCATCCTCCTAGACCGACACACAGTTGAGCCATTCTGGTTCCACCTGCCGAGGGCAGGAGTGCACATACACATTAGCCTCTTCTGTAAAATATGAGTTGAATTCAAAATGTGAAAAACAACATTTTTTCTCTAACAGTACCAAAATTGATATTCCCCCTCTCCCACACACAGCTGTTCAATACCAATAAAACATTACACAAACTACCAACACAAGATACTCTCCTTTAACCTGCTTTTTTATGGCACCAGATCAATAATGAGAAGTTTTAAAGAATGATTACATTTAAGATGATTTATAAATATGTTATAATTGTCCATGTATAGAATCTTATTACTGGAAAAAATATTAAATTTGTCCCTGCCCTGTCCCCACCCTCCCCAAACCAGTGCAGTGGGGAAAGTACTGGCGGGGGGACGCACAGTAGTATGGGAGGCAGTGAGGGGGCAGCTGGTGGTGTAGGCAGATGGGGGGAAACAGTCAAGCACCCTGATCCCTGCTGCTTGTCCCTTGCCACTTGTCCCCTGCCATTACTTACTACCCTGCCTGCCACCCTAGCATGTGCCCCTGCTGGTCCCATACTACCTACCCTGACCTCTGCCAAGGCCTGGCTGAAGCTGTTGTTGCCATGTTCTCCATGGGTTGGAGCAGGGCTGGAGCCATGTCAGCACCAGAGGGTAAGCAGTGTGATGGGGAAGAGGATGGGAAAGGCAGGGGGACAGAGGTGCTGGGGGAACAAGAGGAGCCATGGATCAGAGGATAGATAGTAGAGGTCAAAAGCAGCAGTTTCAGCTCTGGCCCTGACCTTGGATTGGGGCTGGAGTCGAATTCATAGCGATCACACACAGCTCCCCCCCACTTCATACTCAAATCCAAGATGAGAGGCTTTTCTCCCGGTGTTAAAATAAGAGGAAACCCCGTCTTAGATTTAGGTGAATATGGTAATACTCTACTAATCATAATATTTTCATTGTTTATCTTGAGTTCCCACCATGTGTTTGTTGCATCATTTTATTCCACCCACTTATAGAGTAAGTATATTATATATTTGTACCATGGCTAATTCAAGTTCCAGATCCCTCAGGTGGCCTCTACGGACCAGACTAAAAGAAATAATGAACTACTGATTACAAATATTCTTTTACTCTAATGACTGCTATGGAAGATGATAAAAAGATAGACATGCAATTAGCAATGGTTCTTGTAAAATCCTGAGCTATTTTTCATGTATTTATATTACTTCACAAGGTTCAGTATTAATTATTTTTTTTAAAAAGAGCAATTCAAAAAATAATTTCAACAAATAGCTAGTCAACTGCTGTCAAGGGCTAAATTAACAAATCTTTTTGTCTACACAACAAGTCTAGTGAAGACTGGAATTTAACTTCCTGAATCCCTACTTACCTCCAGAGCAAGACAAAGATAGTGACTAGCTTGTTTGTTAGTAAAGTATGTTATTATAAGCTGGTAAGCATCCTTTCCTCTCTGAAGGTGATAGACAGCTAATGCTTGGAAGTTTCTAATGATTTCGAGCCCAGATTTTACATAAAGGGAAAGGACACGTATCTGTTTTCAAATTTTCCAACATACTGCATGTTTGTGCTGCTTGCCTTTCCAGGCACACTCTTTTTCTCTCTCTTTCTGTTTTCTATATTCACTTTACAGATGCCAATACACCAGAAAGCAGAGACTACAAAAGAATTCAAGCTGTCAGAGAAAACTTTAAAGGAACCGTATCTCCAGTATAAAAGAGTGGAGTTCACTCTTCGTGGAATTTTCAGATCTGTTTCAAGTAAAAACACTGTGTCAGGTTTTTTGACTAAATCACTGCTGTTTTATAAACTCAGTAGAACTCTTTGAAAGCCTTAAAATGGAATACTTGCAATCAGGCCAATGCTTTAGGGTCCAAAAGTATAAGTTCTCCCATAAATGTAATATCTCAGAAAACCTTTCATACATATAAACACAAGATACTATGAAATACGCTATTTTATTTTGAAATATATTGTTTTCTCTCTTAAACAGAAGTCTATGGTCCCCTTGACATCCATTTCTGTCATTTTGTCATGATAAACACTCAGGTATTAAGTATCTTTCACATCATGCAACCAGGCATGATTCCAATTAGTGCTGAATAGAAGACAAAATGTCAGCCTAATAAGCTTCAATTTGCAAAGTCTTTGAACACTTGATGATATCATCACTCTGCTAATCATTTTTTGCACTTTGGCTCCTTCTTCGTATCACCTTCGCTGTCAAAAAAGGTCTTTCAAATGTATGGAAACTGAAGACATTACCAGTGTCAGTCATTGGTCTGACTGAACTAAAAGATCCAAAAATGACTCCTCAGTATAGCAAAGGAGAATTGTGATATGCACTGTATTCCTTCAAAGTTAATTTGCTGCCAAATATATAGTAATTGGGGGGGAAAAGACTAATGCCACACTGTGAAAAAAATGGGGGTTTTTTTGTAATATGAAATCTACACCATAAACATTAAATCACTGTCAGAGTCTATGCTATTCTACTAAAAAAGGAAACATTTTTATCAAAAGATGCTGATATGGTGACAACCGCTTTTTCAAGGGTGAGCAGACCAAGATGTAGCTGTATCACCTAAGTTCACATCACAACTATTCATCATATTAAGAGAACCCCCAGTGGTTGATGAAAAGTTTCCCTAGACACAAGAGGTTTACAGAAAGTATACCTAGGCTTCCTCTAACTCAATATATACCCAGCACAAAATGCATCTCTGGCCCAAAATCTATGTGCCAATTTGGGCCAGAGACAACGACCCCATGGCAAAACATATGAGATATCTTCCGTTTTCCCTATGCGCTCTTCCTCAAGTCATGAGTGTCAAGCTGAATACAGAGCATTGAATCAGCATTACTGATTAAAGGAGGCCCTGGACTAAGCAGGGAGGCAGATTTTCATCCCTTTGCAGCTGACATGGTAGTAGAGTTAACTAGAGGAAGACAGTCATTAGAAGAATTGCTAAAGGTAAAGGAGTTACCAATGGGTGATCTGTAAACAGTAAATTTCTTGGACTGACTTCTGTGCCACTCACCTCTTCCTCAGAAACTCTGGCCATATCATTTTTCCTATTTCTTCCTAATGAAGTGGAAAAAGGATTGACTGTAGCCTGTAGGCTTTTCTCTGAGCTGAAGCAGTATGTCTTTTGTCTGGGGAATGGTGGGAATCCCTACCCGGTAGAGTTTGCCCTCATCATTTCATCTGTAATTTGTAACTGGTTTTCCATTTGAACATTTCTCTGTGACACTTTAATGTGGGAGTGTGCAGAACTTTATGGAAGGTCTCATATTTCTCAACTGACATATCTTCAGCCAAACTATGTCAGCTACAGGATAGGGCAAAGCTTCTCTTTGGTTTTGTGGTTTCTCTTTCCCCATCATAGAACCACATAAAAGAAAAATACAAATAACTGTATCTCCAGAATTTCTCCTTATTACTTCATGGTGAAACTGTCTACTGGACTCAACAGTGGTACTGAGTAATAATTTACTTGGACCATAAATTCATATTTATTACTTGAAATCAGGAAAATTACCATCATATGGATCCTATTGTTTTAAGAATAGTGATGCTGCCAAAACAAGTGATGCTAACATTCAAAACTGTAGACTGTCATCATTTCTATTTTGGTGTTTTACTCTTTAATTTGGTACTTAAAGTACCTTTGAACTGTGGGACTGAATGGATCATAGGAATTTTTTTCCACATAATTCGTTGAGGTGCTAGACAACTGGTCCAAAACTGATCTGCTAGTACATTGATGTTATTAACATCAGGTCCCCAAAGTAGGAGATGTTCAGCTGTTTTTGGTGTATATCAGGCATCATAAGCCCTGATGTACATGCTCGAAGGCCCTCCAGGCATTCAGTAGAGATGTTTCAAGATGCTGTCCTTGCCACTTCCACTGCACTGAAAACAGTTTAACATAGGATTTCAACATCCCTCTATCCCAGGAGGGCCAACCTGCATCACAAGTGATACAAGTGGCATGGTTAGCCTCTGTGTGGTACGCAGTAGATTGAGGAGGGAGGAGGGAACACAGATGCAGATAGGACAGAGAGTAGAAAGCAGAGCATCACATTGGGCAGGGTGTACAGGGCCGGGGGCAGAAAGCAGAGCAGCCAGGGGAAGGGATTGGAGTAGCACCTGGGGAGGGGACAGGGCTTAATTTCTGGTATGCCTCCCCCCCACCCCGCTCTATTAAATACCTCCTGTACACGGCAAAAAAAAACAAACTTAAGAAGACTGTGTCCAATTTATCCAACCAATTTTCCATAGCACTGAAATTTCACTAAGCACTCAGAAAACTGGCAAACCATTGATCAAACAACTTTCTCCGCACAAGCTGCTTTACCAAAACAACAACTAGTAGCTCAGTTGTTCAGCTGCAATCCTCTGGAACCTCAACTTGGTATCAACACGCAAACAGCATTTACACCATAGAAAAACCAAGGCTTTTTACAATGTAGTCCCTTTTGTAAATGATATCCATAAGCAAATTTAGAATCTGATCTCATCAGCAGTTAAACTTCCATGGGATGTGGCCACGTACATTTACATCCCTATTAGGCATCCCTTGAACTGCAATTAGATTTTTCTTGAAAAATCACACTCTCGAAGTTCATTCTGGTGCATGCTTGAGAATACAGTGGCTTTACTAACAACACAGCAGCTGCCAAGTCCATGTGAAATTAACTACCATGATATTTTTTTCCCACTCCTACACTTAAAAATGTAATGCTGTAGTTGAGGATCCTAAATACTGTAGTTACCACAAGTACCGCCCTTGACCACTGAGTAATTTAAAAGTTATTACATATTTTATAGCAATTTTACTAATCATTATTACTGTGAATTATTTATTTGTTTTTCTGACCGGAAGACATGGAAGCCTCAGTCATGGGTGAGGGTGCCACTGTGCTAGACACTTGAGACCTGCAGAAGACACTTGAGACCTGCAGAAGAGAAGAGTCTTTGCCCCAAAAACAAGCTGCATACAAAGAGGTGGGGGAAGTACAAGGAAATGATGAGACAATACTGGTCAGCATGAGGGGGAGCAGTGTCCAGTGCCCTATTTATGATGAAGCTTTTTGTTGGCAACACAACAAACATGTTAAGACATCTGAAAGAGGAAATAAAGGTAACTTTGGAGATGTTCTCAGGGAGCTCCTCCCAAGACACAATTTTAGAAAAAAAGGAAAGGTAATTTTTTTCCAATTTAACCAGGGGGAAATATATTAAATGGATACAAGAACTTCCATACTCCATCAGTTCAGTGATCCATCTAGTCCACTACTGGTTTTCCAAGAGTGGCCAGGTAGCAAATGCTTGCAAGATAACCACTGGCTTCTCAAGCAGCTAACTCAGAAGAATTTGCCCCAAAGAAAATCCCCCGCTAATCCCCAAAAGAAAATGGATTTTGACCTGAAGAGTGAGGGGTTATACTCTTGCCAAAACTGTTTAAAAATGTCTATTCTGATAACTGATTCTTCGATTCGTAAGATTCGTATACACTTCCCATCGTTTTGAACCCTTTGCTTCTGGCTTCCATAATACCGTTTAGCACCGAGTTCCGTGGGCTAACTGTGCATCACATGAAAAAATACTTTGTTCAATTCATTTGGATTTGGCAGCCTTTCAAGCTAATGGAACCCAGCTTTGCACTAGTATTATGAGAAAGGGGGAAAATGTGCCCAAACTGTCCTATTCTTGCAATTTGTTATACTAAAGTATTTTAGTAACGTTCCTTCTTTTTGATTATGTCTTCAGGATAACTTGTTCAACTTTTTCTGCTCTTGATGAAATAATTTTTGCTATGCTCTTGTCATTCTCATCAAACAGAATCTTTTAAACACAGGATGACAATAGCAATTTATTTATAATTTATATAATGGCATTCTAATATTTTTTATATAATTTCCCATCCTGTATCTTATGTATACTAACATTTTTCTCATTCTGCTTCTACCACTTAAACACATGTCTGCCTTTGTCAACAGTGACATCCTAGTATCCTGAGCTGAGACAGTTAATTTAGAACCCAATAAAATGAAACTATAATTCAAATTAATCTCTCAAACATACATGACTTAGCATTTGTGAACAATCACCACTAGCATGATAATGACAGAAAACAAAGGCCTTATTACATATGGTAGTGTGATTACTATGTTGTATATAAAATTTGAAATTACCATTTTAATTTTTTATTTCTATTTCACTGTGTGTGCAGTAGGGGAAAAAATTGTGACTTCAGAAGAATGGGTTAAAATGAGATTAGAAGTTTGCTCTAAAGGAGGGCTATGTGCAAGAGAAGCAGATGGTTATTCCAGGTACAGCTGACAGCATGGGAAGTTCATAATAGGGCATTTAAACTGACACTCAACATTTTTATATGCAGAAGTCAGGCCTGGTGGCCAACGGTTATGCAGCAAAGATACTGAGAATAATTGGCACGCATAATGGAACCGGATTCTAGTTGTTGGATAAGGTCAATCTCACGTTTTAAGAATGGAATCCTATACTAATCAAGTTTTATGCAAGAATCATTTCTTCTCCACTGGAAGTATGGGGGTAGATGAAAGAACTGCCCACATATTGTACACTTTGCCCTCCCTTCTCAAGCAGATTTTTTTATACTCCATCTTTTTCATTTAACTTCATATATCATTTCTTTAACAATAAAAAATGCATTAAAACTTTATAAAATGATGATTATGTTCCAACAGAAAATAGCCACTTATATATTCAATTCACATTTCACAATATAACACATAATATATTCTCAATTCTCTTATAAACAGTCCATTAAAAAAACCAACCTTACAGTTAAGAATCAGGGAATATATCATGTGATATATTAGTTTCTATGGCAACTGCTTGCCTTTTCCTACATCCTATGAATACAGCACAAAGTATAGTGAATTTTTCACTAAACAAATTGAACATTTTTAATCAGCAAAGTAATTTATACAACATTTTGTTATGTTCAGATTTTTTTTAGGACATGCATTAATTCAGGGCACCTGGCTACCCACAATTTATACTACATATTCGACAGAAGCAGATACAGTCACAATCCCTGCTTTGAACACCTCACAATCTAAATTCAGATGCAATAAAAAGGCAAAGATGCAGCAGTAGTAGAAGGACACAATGGATGTGGCAAAAAAATGGCAGAAGAGAGAAGAGTGGGAACACAGAAGAATAAGGTGTTCCTTCTGAAATAAGCCCACATGAATCACAGATTTTTTTTACTGTTTTAAGCAAGACCCACAGGCAACTTCCACTTGCAGCTCCTAGGTGGGGCTCACTGCAGGGTGAGTGAGTCCTACATTTTATTCTTCACCTCAATTTTATAGTAGATGTTCACTGTTAACTCTTTGGTCTACAGGTATGACTAGGCAGTAGTTAAAGGTATGTCTGCAGATTGCTTAGATATACCTGAAGTTGGCTTTCAACTAGGTGGTTCAGACAGATTCAGGAATTCAGATTCTGTCTGCCATATACTAAACTGTTTGCAGGAAAATGCTGCAAAGATATCTTCACGTTAGATATTTTAGATATTTATAATTGGTAGAAAAGCACAAAAAATCCAGAGTAAGAGCCAGGCATACAGAGCAATGTGGCAGTCATTCTGAATCTTTTCAATAGCATGAGCTCACATTTTAGTGCAAGGAGTCAATGTTAATGTCCCATTTTAATACATGGACTGTACCAACCTCCTCCCAGTCAACTAAAAGTAGAGAAAGCATCTCTGTGGAAACTACAGTCATAGTTTACATGAAAAACAAATATACGGAGAAGCTAGTAATTATATTTGTTATCTTTAACTGAATTAGAAAGATAGAAGATAAGTCATTATCTATTGACAAACTTTTATCTGCCACCAGTAAACAGTCCACAGATGAAAGTTTGCAAATCTATGATTTACAATTTAAGAATCCCTCGCACTTTGCTTTTCATTTGAAGTAACAATCTGGACCCTTCAATTTCTGGATGAAATATTGTAATGGTAAAATTTAGGTATAGTCAGGTTTATTCATGTACAGTTTTGTAGTCTAAACTGTGGCTACAAAACAGAATTTTTTACATTTTCCTTTTTTAGTAAGTGATGCTAGGTGTCCATTGAAGAAATACAATACATTATTTCATAATGGCTGTATACAGTGAACTAGTATTTTCCATTTTCCCTATTCTGAAGTTATTATGATTTATAGAATACCATAAGCATACATATATTTTATAAAGCAATACATATGGTGCAGTCAACAAATATAAAATTCACTCATAAAAAATAAAGGCAAGGAAATAATCTACCCAGGAAAGAGTTGAAAGATCATTGGTGAGGAGTCCAACATAGGAAGAACTGAGGGAAGAACTGGTTTTAAAAGAGAGAGAACGTGAGCTTAGAAAACAAGAAATGATAGACTGCTCTGTCCTTGGAGGGTGCATTATGGAAGGAGTCATGAATCTACAAGGGGAAAATGAAACAAAGGGAGGAGAATAGAGAGAGAATTTGGATATGCACAGAAAAAAGAGGAACCAGGAAGAAATGGAAAGAGAGGTTTAAGCAAGGTGAAAATCGTTAATTAACTCCCCCTTCCAAGCCCATCCAATTTCCTCTTCCATGATTTCTTTCATACTTGAGCATCTACACTTGCGTACCTGTAGAACTGATTAGGGTTTTTTTCCTGGCAACTGATATCTGAAGACTAACACATGCCTAAATCCTGATTAAATTTACTTTATTGTGAACCAGATGTTTTAAAACAATAAAACATTATATTAAAAATGGAGTTACTCTTACAGCTACAAACAGTGATGTGATGAATTGTGCTTCACTGTTTGAATTATTCCTGACCTGGTTATGAAAAGAAGAAAATGCTGAACCTGCACATTATCACATTACTAAAAAGGCTTTAGGTTCCTTAGCCCCTTCTTTACTTTACTGGAAAGCACTGTGTTTTAAGTAAAGTTAAGGGGGTGTATTCTTTTGTCCCTACCCCAAAGGTCAAATGGCCAAGGAACAAGAATAAAAATGATATAACTTTATAGAGCAGCTGGAAGACTGGAATCTTAGAGGTGGTAAGGGTCCATGTCAGGTGCTAAGGAAAGAGTGACATTAATTGGATCAAGGAAGACACGATGGTTCAATTGCTACATCTTCTGGTAGCTTCCTTAGGATTAGTTATTAAAATTTCCTAACCCCATTATCCAATATGGCCAACTAAAGAAAAATAGCATGGAGAATTTCTTTTTAGTAAAACAATTTGTTTCTGTAAAATAAGATTTATTATTCTCTACTATGAGAAATGTCTTGACCTGGAAATCTCAAACTCCATGCTATGGATGCTTTCATTAAAATAAAAGTTCCCCATTATTCAATGGGTTCATTGTGTTTTGAAAGAATATACAAGCTGATTTTTTCTTTTTTAAAGGTCAAACTATATTTTAGAAAGATTACTTAAGGTACTTCTAAAGTAGCTCTAAATAATCTTAAATATCAAAGAGAAAATGGAAATACAGAACTAAAACTTTAAATAAAATAAAAACCAAAAGTTCTACATTTTAAGGAAAATATGATTTTATTAACAACAATATTCTTGCAGCTCAGACAAAATACAGGATTTAAAGAAAAAGACTAAAGAACACAGCATGGTACAAAAGCCTTTAAGTTCCTTTGAATTTTATTGACCCACATGTCAGTTTACTCCACCCCAAGCATTTCACCTCTATGGGAAAAAAATCTTTTGAAAATATATTAAACTAAGTACTAAAGTGGAATGTTAATAGTATACAAAAGTTAATTGGTTATATAAAATATGGCATCCCTTTAAATCAAGATGGTTCGCTCAGTAACTTGCTGAACTTATAATACAAGAACCAATAACATTATTTTTTCCCAAAAAAACCCACCTAAAATCTTAAGTAATGCCTGGAGATAACTCATTCAGTTGTTGAGTTGATCTTTTGGCTAAGAGCAAGTATAGTAGGTGACTCAGTCTCCTTCTACCCCTTAAACACTAACTCCCTTTTTAACATTCACTAATAAAATTATATCTTCATATTGAAATCTGTGGCATTCTTTTGCACGGTATCTTTCAGTAGCTGAAAACGTGACTGAACTTGGAGACTGTGGAGATGCAATTAAAAACCGCTTTCAGTAAAGTTTTGCAGAGCTCCATTAAATTGTATCAGTCTTATGTGATATGGTGATCCTCTACATCAAGAGATACTGCTAATTTGTGGCTAATGCTAGGTATTACTGAAACTGTATTAAATACCTAGCAGTTACACTTTTCATTTAGCTAAACAAAATGGCCTCTTCTGCTGTGTCAAAGCAGCTCCACCATAACATAAAGAAACCTAATGAAATCAAAATCTACAAACATTATCCTATTTAATGAAAAAGCCTAATTTAACTGGTTGCATTTTCATTCAGACACCACTGATGACCATATCATAAAAATACTATGCATCAGTTATGAAATACCCCCAAAATATGAATCTTGGGAGCAAGAATGCGGAGCCCAACAAATTTAACAAGTGGCACTAGTATCTCTCTAGAAGAGAGATAGAAGATAACAGGAAGGCATTTCAAATACATATTATCTCAATTGCTAATCTAAATGTAAATTTTAATTATTTTAATGCGTTTTATAGATGAAGTACTTAACATTATTAAATTAACCTTGATAATTAACCCAACTTAAAGAACATATCTTTGAAAGAAGGAACAGTTTTCTGATGGATGATTATTCAATTTCAGATTAGAAACAGCAGTCTTTACCCTGGGTCAAAGGCAAACATATTTTTCCCTTTTACCAGCACTGCCATGACAGGAGTGGCTGCAGGGATATTCAAAGTGGAAAGAAAAAGACTTTAAAAAGGCCCCCAACACTTCTGTTGTTAGTATCCCAATGACTGTCACCACATTTTAAATGTTTAACGTAATACCTATAATAGTACTAAATATATCAGTTTGAACAACCACCACTTCCAAATGCCACAAAGCCAATTGTAGCTATGAGTAAACTGCAACCTAGCTAAATAGGAAGAACACACTCAGAGGCATTTCGCATATTCTCTCTGAATTCACTACTCTAGGCATTCCCATTGTGTCCACACACGCCAATGGAAGTGAATTTCAGTACACACACTGAATAACCAGCATATTTATCAAATTAATGTTTTATAGCAACATACCATTCACTCATATTAAGTACTGGACTTCCTTGGGAGATAGACAAATGTTATTTCTGGGTTGTAGGTGAGAGGATGACATGACTGAAAGGATATTTATGAAGTAATTGTATAATTGAGCATCAGAAGACTGGCTCTTTCAATTACTTATCTTTTGTTCATTATCCAGAAATGTGAATAAAAAGGGTGGTATACAATTCTGCAGCAGCCTTCTGAATTTCTTATTACTGAGCATGCTCAAAACTCCCTCATTTTACTTGAAAACAATAACAGTGCCTATGAAATACACAAATACTGTTTATGCCAGGTAGTTTTCCCCACAGACTGGTTTGTTTAGTATATTTCCTAACCTAGCTTTTAATTCTACAGAATGTGAATCTTCCATGTGTGGGGAAAAAAAAGAAATTAAAAATAAAATCCTTAAGCAAATTTAATCATATCATAAGTTGGATAAAGGCAATCTTAACATCTATTAAAATGAAAAAGGCATACCTATAACCAAGGTCTTAAACCGTGTAGGGAAGAAGCTAATGCGCGGAAAGCATATGGTGGTTCAGCCTTCCATACAAAAACACCCATTTTGGCATAAACTGACAAATGCACGATAAATTACACTAATGCCACCCAGTAAAGTGAGAAAGACTTTTCCTGTTTGCTCATTGAAGGCCATTTTCTACTATAAAATCACTCCGAATTTTTAAATGGAGTGATAGCAGGCCTTTTATAACAGACTCTTAGGAACTATATCATCCCCCCTCACAAAATAAATGAAACAACCACGCACATCCTGAATGATTTTTTGAACTGAAAACTAATAAAGATCATTTTCCATGCTGACAGTGCACATTTCATCCACAAGTTTGAAGAGTCAAATGCTACCACAGCTGGGGGTTATTCTGCCAAATGGCTTCCAACAGTGACCATAGAGATGGAGGATGGGAGGGGTGCGTGTGTAGGAAAATAACAAACCTGAAGGAAGCAACCCCAAATCCAAATAATCTTATCTAAGCATCTGAGATACGCAATCAAACATACAATGTAAATATAGAAGACAAAATTAGAGATACAGTCAAATATTAAAAAACAAGAATATTTGCGAGTTACCCAAAAAGATTTAAACAAGAAGGCATATGAATGAAATCAGTTATATTTCATAGGCATTTACCCAGGGGTAAGGAAAGGAGGGGTGAGTGTGGGGGTTGGGGAAAAGAGATACCTTTTTTTTCTTAAACAAATCCATCATGAAAGAAAATGAGACAAGATTATAAATAAGAGGCCGAGTTATAGCGCACCATGGGATTTTTAATCTGGCTACCTGTGGTTTTTGCTGTTAAAGCTTTATTCATCAATGGGGGGGAGGGAACGCGGAAAAAAAAAAGAAAAAACAAAATCACGTTTATATGTCAGTGGCAAATGATCAAACAGCGTACATTATCAGTAACGCCGGAAAACGGGAAACGATTCATATAGATATATATAATATAGATATAGATATACACACACGTGTGCATGCATATAGACATACACACACACACACACACTATATATATACATATACATACATATATTATGTATGTAAAGTTTTTTTTTATATATATATATATGTATGTATGTGTATATATATATGTATGTATGCATGTATGTATGTGTGTAATATAATATATTTTCCATATTACACACACACACACACACACACACACACACACACATACACAGGCACGCTTTTCAAATGTTATTGGTCATTACCTGTGCATCTCGTTTCCTGCATTCTTGAGTTTTATTCTCGTGCTCTGTCATGGCAGCGCGGAGCTGTTTTTCCAGTTTTTCAATTTCCCGTTCATGATCTCGGACCAGGCAATCCTTCTCTGTGTTGTGCTGCTGAAATAGGTGCGTCTTCTCCTGTTCATGCTCCAGCTTCAGCTCTACTATCTGATTGGACAATGAGGAGTACAGTTCATCAATAGAACATCCCTGTCGTCATGACAACTCGTGTACAGCTTAATTTTTTCCCCCTAATTTCATCAAGTTGGCAATTTTATTTTTACGTCATTATTACCTCACCTTTTAAAAACTACCCGTAGCATAAAAGAATTCCTTCAAACAATTTCGACACTGAAGACAACTAAGCAAATCCAGTGCACCCTTAACCAATTTGTTCGTACAAATGTCGGAACATTTAAAAAAAAAAAAAAAAAAAGGAAAAAACCCCACAATTCATTGTCGCATTCTGTGTACTTTCCCCCCAAGTATCCTGCTGCTGCTAATCAGCAGTGGCAAGGATTATAAATGGTTAATAGTCAGTCTGCTCTCCTCTTCGCTTAAGTATACACACACAAAAAAAGCAGCAATTAAATCTTTTAAAGATTCTTTACAATTTCCCAAATAAAAGATCCGACTTCAATACTCATCTACATTATTGTATATACAGTTGTCTTTTTAAACAAAATTATAAAAAACAAAGCTCTATTATCTCATTGTCAGCTACGGTAGACCAACACAAACAGATGTATGTGTTCCAGAAGGGCACCTGCTGTGCTGCAAGCTTGCGCCATGATTTCATAAAAAGCATTCTATTCCCAGGATCCTTTCCCAGTCCACACCACACTGGATACTGTGACCTTGGCCAGTCTTAGCCTCTCCCTGCTAGACTGAATGGCAGCCCGAGACCAAGGGCCTGGTTGCCGCAGCTTTGATACTAATCCTCCCAGACTGTGCACAATGGCACCCTACCTGGCCTGCAAACTATAGCCAGCTAGGCTGCCTTTGAAGCAGGTGATGAATAGGGGACTGCAGGAAGCCAGCTTCCCTAGTGAACTCCAGGCCACACAGCTGCTAGGAACAGTCACTTGGATTTTTCTTCAGTTTTGGTGGATTTCGGGGAAGGAAAAAAACGTTGTTATCTAGAATATGTTGGGTTATTTTCAGCGTGAGAATCCTTCTTCAAAAAAGCTAACAGTAGGAGTCTGCTCAACATCGATCTTGTTTCTGTAATGAAAGCGCCCAGGCACCTTATCTTAAAGCTATAGCATTCAATTCTGAAAATGTGCGTTTTGCATTAACATTAGCTGTTTCGTGACTTCTGTGTTTTTTTTATTTTAGTTCAGTTTTAAAACTGTTCTCGCAAATTGCTGATCAATGTATTTTGAAATTAAAATTAAAACCTATTTCCAGCTCCACATTTTTCTGATGTATCACGTGGCATATTTAAGAAAAAGATAAGAAGAAATGTTTTTATTTTAAATATGTCTGTATTATTTAGTAAAACTAAAAAGCTCATTAACCCATATATGCAATGCTAGAAGTAGTTTAACCCAGTAGGCATATATTACTCTGTATTTGACCTGGAATCAATACACAAAATGTTTTAAGTCGGCTTTTTTGTCAAAAATTTGTATACATGCTAGTTTCTTTTCAAACACTTTGTAATGATACCTATGTTATTCATGTTTAAATAATACAGTTTTTCTAGCTTTTTAACTCTATCATTAATCAAAGCTTAACTGCATTTTTACATATTTGCCACCTAATGATAAATTATGTTTGTAATAGCGGTCTTCATATAGTCATACTTACACATCTCTTTTTCACTTCTTAATATTACTAATTATTAATATTATGAATAATCCATATTATGCGACATGGATTTCTCTGAATTCATTATCTGTACTCTCTTGGATTCTTGTACCATGACACACTTCATTCAATAACTTCATTTTTTTTCACAAGCATTCTGCAGGTACAATCTAGGACTCAAGTCAATAGGTAAACTCTCACTGACTAGTAAAATCAGATTTCACTCTATATATTTAAGCCTTTCCTTACCAACTGAAATTAAACAGTTGCGGTCTTCTCCCCCCATATTGTTTTAAACTTGATAGAGAAATAGAGGATAGGAAAAAGGAAGGAAAAACGACATTCCTAAGTACCAGCATAAATAGATTAATCTAATAAGTGACAAGTCATCTTCTAATAATTAATATAAAGATACTCTGCCAAGTAAGAACCTTGGTATGAAAGTATGCTATGAAAAGCTTGCAAGAGAAAGACAAAACTTCTCCAGAGGGTGCACTGTCATTACATTTGGAGAGGGCTTTAGGAATCTTTAGGAAAGAGTTGGCCAAATATAGAGTTGTCTTTTGGCCACTGTTTGAACTATGCACCTTTTTAAAAAATTCCCAGTATTACTAGCACTGGTTGAAATTAAATGGTGTCTTTGGGCTTTGAAGCTCTAGTGTTTGCAGTCTGTCAACTATATGAATGATTTTGAAGCTGTTTCTAATTTAATTAATAATGGCAATATATTTTCATTAAAGTTTCATGTGTAGAAAGACTTTGTACAAGTTTTCCTTTTATGCCATAAACACTTTATTTAGGCTTTCCCAAGCCAAGCCAACATCATGAACACAGGAGGACTATAAAAAGACTTTCAAAGGCCCAATAAGAGGAAATGGGGATTTAGGTCATTAGGTGCCCTTTGAAAATCTCCTGCATCTCCATAAAAATTAAAATATAAAAATTCACTTGTAACTAGGATTCATAATCCCAAAAATTAAAAAATCAGGAACCTCTAGGTAACTCTGTAAGTGCATTAACAGCATTTATGGAAATACTGTAACCTTTTTTCCAAAAATAAAAAAAAATTATATTTTGCACAGCTGTATTATAGTCCATATAAGGCTTCCATGGTGGTAAACAGATGTAAAAGCTATCTGCAGTAAGTATAATTACTCTAACTGTAGTGAACATTGGAATAGATGCAGAGGGTCAAATAGGAAATCTATGTCAAAGCCAGGACTAGATACTGATGTTAGCTGTGGGGATCCCCTTTTCTGAAAAATCGGCCATTCCTAAATATGAATTTCTTAAATTCTTTTTCTTACATATATACTTTTATACTCCCTAAGAGGACATGAACATTGAGACCCTTTGCTTCCAAGGGGTCTTTGCATCTTGATGACTTGCTTTTGAAGTGTGACAGTATCTCTCAACATCAGTACAATCCTTTATATAATGGATGCATATATGTGTATATATGTATATGTATGTATGCATCTTTATATATTATATAACGTTCACATATATGGCATACATACTGTATGCCATATATTTGAACTTTTGCACACATGTATTCACAGATCTATAAATACATGAACACAACATACACGATAGTGCATTGTGGCAAAAATATCTTAGATTTAGCATGGGAAGAGTCCACTCTGTGGGACCAGGGAAGTAGGGTCATTCCAACAGAGTGACAACAAAACCTTCGTTTTACACCACGTCGTCATGTAGTGTACATAAAGCAGCACATCAGTTGCAGAATCTGCATCTTACAGACGTTTGAGAGACTTTTTAAACATTTTTACTGGCGCTTTTCTTTTTCATTCATCAATGAGTAACAGGGGTACCCTCAATTACCTCTGCTCCAATTGTACAAGACTTACAGAAGGTTATAAAAAGATGGAAAAATGACCTACATCAGGGGTCAGCAACATGATGAACAGCAGACTGCTCATGACTTCACTATCACTGTGCGCCACTGATTCCCTGCCATGGTCATGATGCTCCCTGCTCTCTCGCACTCTCATATCTCCCCTGCTACAGTCTTCATTTAACATTGCCACTAAGTGGCACAGATTCCTGTGGCCAACAATCTTGCTGAAGAGCAAATTTGGTGCCCAGGACATAGAATAGGTAACGCTGGGGCATCAGCAGAGGCTGCACAGGCGAGAGGTGGAGTGAAGCACAAGAATGCGCTGGAACGAAGGGCACACAAGAGGCAAAAAGACAGCAGCCTCTCTGTAGCCCCCAACACCGCATACAGCTGGTATCTCCAGCCGCTCCCCACCCCCATCCAGATCCAACCTCTTCATGGGCCAGAGGCAACCTGTGGTATGTTGATTGCTGACCCCTAATTTAGAGTGTATAGGTTATTTTAAGCTTTAATATTTTCAGCAATCTAGACCAAAGAAAAAAAATCCATTTCTGTTAGAAATCTAGGAATTTTCCCTTTTTGATGAAAGAAATTTAATCTTCTAATCCTTCAGGCAGCCAAATACTGGACCTTAAACTCATCACTGGTGCAGGATCCAGTCTGGCTAATCCTGCACTTCAGATAGAGAAGGCAGATTTTGTATTTGTGGGGAAGGTATCAACTTTTGTAGCAGATTAGGAGTAAAAACAGTGGCTTCTGAAACTACTCAGAGTTTGGAACACTAGCAGTAGTCCCCATCAAGATTAACTGCAGTGGGTAGATGGCAAATGAGGCAGTAAAAAATGAATAACTGAGAAACTCTATGATACATAAAATTGATTGTCTGATTTTAGAATGTTCTGTATGCCCATAATTGTCACCACCCTGTATGTGCACACACAACCCAGTGTGTGATTTACAGATTTACAGTTGCAAGGTTTACAGATATTCAACTGAAATAATTCAATAAATTAATTGAGACAATCCAGTTTTCTACTATATTTACTTTGTGAACTTCCACACTTTCAAGGCTAGTTATTTTCTAAAAGATGCCAAATACGCTTCAGCTGAAATATGAACAGCACAGAACCCAAGTGTCTACTGAAGCCATCTTTAAAAAATACATATTTTATATACATAACCAAAACCACATTTTTTCCCACAAAGATCTTATGGAAATCAGCAACACGTTTTAAGAAATATGTTTCTGGTTTAGCTAAAAACACCCCAGCAACGCTCACACCATCACACCTTGACTATTTGTGGCAAGTATGTCTTAAAAAAATTATACCCTGCACATTGGTTAGGCCAGAGGAACTGAACCTGCGTCTTCCTTTGTTCCAGTACATTGACATGGTGCTGGGAGTGAGTCCACAGAAGCCACAGGCATGCCTAATAAACTTAATTTACTGATGCTGCAAGATGGTCAGTGCAGCCTGTAGTCTACCCAAATAAATCTGCCTGTTTCTATGGAAATGCTGTATGTACCCTCACCTACTATGGCTGCTTACTATGTTACAGTACAGACCTTGCTACACACACACCTATGCAGGCCTGTTACGGGCTTAGAGTTTACTCTGGAAATCTTGCCAGAGCACTGAGAGAACGCGACTGACTTCACAAAGCAGCTACCCATGGGGTTAATGTAAGCACCAATGCTGGCAAGAGGTGTCCTTCACCTACTGCTTGATTTTAAGTTGATATCTGTTGATCCTACTTATTAGGTTAAGTTATTTTTGAGATCAGGTGTAACACTTTTATCCTTGAAGAAATTACATGAATGGGCCTGACCAATAAAGAAGGGTTTTATTCATGCCTCATTAGTTGCAGAAGTTGGAAGATGTGAATGAGCAAGGAGATTGCAGAAAGAGAAGAGACAGGTTAAGAGAATGGGTATTTCAGACTTTCCTCCTCAGAGTTGTAGGTGAGGGTTGGAAGTGGCAAGTCTGGGGATCGCTTCAGTTAATGATCGTCTGCAAGTACAGGGGACTGGACTTGATGTTCAACAAAGCTCCTTCAAGTTCTATGTTGACAAATTTTTCAGGGATAGAAAAAGATACATTCACGACATTAAGTCCCTGCTGCAAAGAGTGAAGGTCCTATAGTATTCCAAGACAATACTACCTGAATTGTTTTTATCTGGGCAAAACAACAACACTCTTCATAGCCTTGATCTTAGACACAGCCAAACCACTAAAAACAACAAATCAAATTAAATCAAAATTAGCCTGAAGCACATAACCAGCCTGCAAACATTCGTCACAAAAAATTCAAGTTTGGCAAATTTACAAGTGATGGGGAAAAGGACCTGGTAATGGAAAGTGTTGGGAACCTTCAAGAATAGAGGGCTGACTACACGAGGAACACGTTGCTTTAAGTGTGCATGTGTGTGCGCATATGCATATCTATGCAATTTATACAAAATTTAAATATATAAACAATGGCTGTGGTCAGAGAATTCAACTTGATCTTTGAGATCTGAGTACTTGATTTGAACATTCACTATATCAAAGAAGGTTTGCTTCATGGGCAGGTAAGGTCTGCCCTCTCCCCCAACAATATCTTTTTTTATTTCAACACCTTGATTTACTGCTATAATAAATGTTTAGATTCCTTCAAATAACCCACTTTATTACAGAGCTTAAGATTACACTGGCAATTCTTTACTCCTTTTTACCAGCTGATTCAGCACTTCTCTGTATTTTTTTTTTGGTTCACTTATGCCTTTTTAATTTCATGCCTTGTAATGGGGGTCTTATTTATTATAAGATTAACTGCACATTTGACTTGCTGCAGAATTTAGCGTATGGAACATTTATGGGCTGACAGAAGTCTTAAAATGTCATCTTGAATAGGATTTTTTTTGGTGTTAAATAACCAGTAAAACTTTCATCAAGATGTCCTGTTTCCTTCCTGTTTGACTAAACAGAACAAAAAGACAATTCTAATGATCCCCCCACAAGTCTTATGGAAGTCACAAACCCACGACAAGTGTGACATGAAAGGATTTCCTGAAACATGGAGGGATTTTTTAGCAGTCAGGTAATACTTTTCCTGGCTTTCCCCTTTTCTGTCGATGTGTGAATTATTGCTACTCCTGTAGAATGGAACAAGCTCAGGTTTTTTTAAAAAAAGCTAATATGGATCACTGACTGACCTTAGAGAGGATATCCATAAAAAAGGCAAATGCCATCTTACTACGACAATACTTTTCCAACTTTTTAACTGCACAGTGTACATCTTAAAAGAAAATGGATTTTGTGGATTTTACTTTTCTATCCCCAATCATGCAGCCCTCTTCCCCTTCTGTTCACCACCGCCTAACATCCAGCTAGCTGTAAACTATAAAAATTCAAGGGCTGATTATGCTGAAAAGTAAAAGTATTTAATACATGCATGACAATACTTTTCAATATATTAGCTGTTTTGTATTACAATGTCCAGCTGGAAAGAGGAGCTAGACAAACCTACGAGTGTCAGCTCTCCAAGGGCCACTAGATCTGGCCCGTGGAAGACCAGCAGCAAAAAGTACGTTTCTAAGCAAAATTTAAAAAACTGGTGAGAAAATGAGGTGGGGAGGGTATTTGTTGCTTAAGTTTATAAGTAATTTTAATATGGGACAAGTCCACACACACAAAATAATACTATAGGCAGGCACGGGTCTTTGGGCAGATGTGATCTCTTTTATTAGACCAACTGAGTAGTTGGAAAAAAGTCCTTAGAAAGCTTTCGGGCACAATCACCCTTTGTCAGGCATGGGGAGCCCGTGCTGCGATAGTCACTTTGGGCGTCGAGTCTGAAATGGTGATAAAGAACATTTTGGTTTGGGCTTTTTGTTTTTTATTTTTATGTTTCTTTGTTCAAATTTATTTAGAAGGAAATCTTTTAAGGAGAGGAAGAAAGCAAACATAACATCCTGAGGCAAAAAGGAAGAGACAATCATTCTTTCTAAGTAGAGGCAGTGAAATCATTTGATGAAAAATTCTCAATGAAGACATAAATACCACCAAATTTTACATTGTAGCTCTTTTTTTTGTGAAATTACCTTTGGTTCTCTGGCAAATGGTCTATGTAGTTTTTCATATTGTGAAGTTTGGGCATGTATGCCTTCAAGCATGTGTGGCAAATGCTGAAAATAATTTCAGCAGAGACAATTAATAGGTATTTAAATAGGGTTTAATTCAAATTTAAGAATTAAAAAAAAATCTTTTTCTGTACTGACAGTGCCTTGAAGCTTGACCATCAAGTGCAACCATTTCAAAGGCAGGAAAGGCTGAGGCCTTCTCTGTGGTGTCCCTTGCCTTTGAAGTACTGAAGGCAGCTGCTCCCAGCAGATAGCAACTTTTTTTTTTAATATACTTTCAAATCTACCAGCTGTAAGTACAACAAAGTTCAGCTAAAGTATATTTTTTAAAAAAACAGCAATTTCACTCCCATGAGAAGATATTTCAAAAGAGAGCAACACAGGGAATCATCTGAAGCTGAAATCAAATGTGACATGAGTATCTGACACCAAAGATGCCATGATTTTAGAATTTCTCCTTAGTTTTTTATTAACTACATTACAATGGTATATTTTTAAATGACTAGAAGGTTCACTCCAAACAGAATAAAAAAGAAATACCATTTCTTAAATGTCACGCAATTAGAAATTTCTCTTTTGTAAGCAAAGTTAAAAATTCCAGACCATGCAGATGTCAAGAAGACTTCAGCATCTGAGGGAAAACGGTCTCAAGTACTAGTAAGGGGGGCAGAGCCTGTAGTCCTCAGTCACAAAAATAAAATCTCTACAATCAGTAAATCATGAGATTATTAGTAAAAATGTGGACAACTCATTGGAAGACTGCAAGACCAGGCTCTCTGAACTCACGTTGCTAGATTTTCAAATCAGAATCAGCCGTGCTTAAGCTAAGGTCTGAAGTCACCAGACATTCAGAGTGAGGACAGTGGGGTTTGGCAAGTATAATCTCACTTTTATACAACTGATTTAAATGCTAGACAGCTGTAGTTTTTTGTCACAAAAATAACACACTCATTCCCCATCCCTATCAGTGTCAGGTAAATCCACAGGTCTGTTTTTCTTCTTCCCAAAGCAGAACTCCCAATCCATAATAGCAATCAGAAACTTGAGGCAGAACATTTCAAAGTAATCATTACATTTTTTCAGATAGTGAAGTTACTCTGTAGTTAAACCAATACCTTATTACATGACCTGAGGCTTGCCATAATTACACAGAAAAGCACTACCTGGTCTATCTTATTGCTCAGTTAAATCACCTTAAATAATGACAAAAGAAATACCCAATAAAATGTCCAAGGCAAAGCAAAGGCTGCTTTGAAAAATGGTTACAGAATCGCTTGACTCTAAATAAAGAGTACCACAGACCAATGAAAAGTTGGCATCATTAAAAGGAAATTTTAAAGAATGGGAAAGAATCAAGTTCATAGAGGTATGTGGTTATATTGAAGCAACCTTGTATTATTACTAGAAAGCACAATACAAAAAGAAGAGAGTATCCAGTGATAACCCATCACAGTCTGTGGGAAGGGTCACCGATATTTCATGTTTGTGAGGTTTTAAAGAATATTCTAAGTAAAATCAGAACAGAGATAACAACAAAAAAACCTAGGATGAGATAAAAGGAGACCTTTGAAAATTCTACTGATGCTCTAGTAGTTTGATGCTTAATACTTTTTCCTTAGGTTTCAGTGATATTTCAGAAAACCTAGAAGTTTCTTTTCATAACAAAAAGTAGCTAGCCTAAACAAAGTGAAATTCAAACAACAAAAGATCGCCTCTTAGCAGAAAATGTGCCCCTTTATGTTTACCCCAATGCTAACAATGTTACTGAAGGCCATTAAAAAAAAACAGCAAGAAAATAGTTTAAATAGTGCATTTATTCTTGTAAGTTTTGCTTCCATTTAGTTTAACTTTTTATTGTTGTGATACAGTGTACAAAAGCTCTGAATACTAGAAACGTATAGGAAAAATTGTACAGGTATAGGTACACCAGCTCTCTGACTTTTCAAGCCATGGAATTACTAGGCATTGTTGTTTTCCTTTAAAGTACAACAAAAACAGCAATGAATTCAGCAGTGCTTTGGTATTTCCAACCATACTGATCAAGAGAAAAAAAAAAAGACCGCTAATATTGACTTTCCCCTGCCACTGCAGGGAAAAGCAGCAGTGGCAGGCATTTTCCCCGTGCTGCCGCTGGGGAAAGTGGCGGTCGGTAGCTGGTTCCAAGCAGCCACCTACCGGCCTGCCTCTGAACTCATTTGGGTCAATCTAACACACAGCTTTAAAAGTTTGCTGACCACTGGCATAGGGCACTGTGGACTGTCGCCGAAATGGCAGAAAAAGAACAGTGAACAGATGTGTTCACTGAAGCTTTAAGAACCATGTATATTGAGAATCATGGCACTGTTACATATGCAACATTAAAATTATATGAAGGGAGGGGTAGGGCAAAGCCCACCTTATTTTTACTAATCACAATGTTTGAATGATCACGTGCTAAGAAGCATCTCTTAGGACACAAAAAATCCAAAGGGTATTTCAGACTAGCTGTTACGTGACTGATGGAGTAGACTGGTAGAACCTGTCCCAAATAATATTTATGATATATAAGAGTTCTCCAGCTTCTGAAAAGTTGCTAGAAGAGAACAATATAGTAGACATCTGTAGCAGCCCCATCTGATACAAAGCGTATGCCAAGGAAGGAGATATCATAACTATTCTTCTTCATACATCAGCTCTGCTGCAGCTAAGTGTAAGTAAGAGCAGACCACAGGCTTTTCTTTTTTATACTAAAAGGTTCAGCACTGCAAAGATAGGGAAACCCAAAGAGGTGGCTTGAAGCTAGAGTTTGCCTTTGTTCCATTCCTATGCTGAGAACTTTAGAAAAACACAAAGTTCCCAAAAAGTTATTTCAAAATTTTTTTTTTAAGTTTGACATTTCTGAACCCACTGAGTAGTCACCTTACTGAAGAGCAATTTAGTGTCACTGGTAATATCAGTCTGGATCCTAATGGTGCACTAATTTCCCCCGTATAATATAACAATTAAAATGGAACCTAAAGAACCATTTTGACTAGTACATGTTGACAATCTACTTAACCAGCCAGTAGGAAAACAGGAAGACTCTGGCTTGCTGTTTCTAAAATTGGGCTAAACTAATGCTGCTTTTCACAAGATGTCTACAACAGTGACAAACCCAGTAATGAAAATGCAACATCTTTTCAAAAGGAGTAAATAAGTATGAACCAGACTTATCTTGTGATCTTCTATTTAAATATATGACTTACATCCCAAGGTGCTTTATAAACCAATGATCAAATTCAGCAAATGTTTACTATAGCATATAGTGCTATTTATTGGCGGTATGAGCAGGATTAGTTCCAAAGAGTATAAACAGTACCACATATCCCTTCACCCACTACTGAACTGCAACTCATTCTAGTGTGATATATAACAATTGTTTAAACAGTATGCCCAATAATACAACACAGCTATTTAAGAGAGGAAGCAATTACAATGTTTAAGTAAAATGGAATAATATCCCCTCCCAGTTTTATGGCAATCTACCTTGCCCCATAATTGCATAGTAGTAAAAATTATCCACTTCATGCTAGCAAATAATAACACTGGGAAGCAGAGTTTAAGTTCTGCTCAGAGCTTAAACACCGTAAAACTTTCAGTATGTTTTTAGAATTGACTTGGAAATTCAGCATAAAAGGGTGTGGTAAATGAACTGTAAAGGTAGCCATTTCAGATCAGGCAAATATTCTTCTGCCCCTTCAAAATGTACTAGTGGACACAGAAACCTGCTTCCAGGCAAAATTGTACATCATACAAGGGCAAAGTGCTGTGTCTTGCTTTAAACAGCCACAAAGAAAGGCTTTAGTCTCCCAAGGCAACTCTACAACAGATGGAGCACAGTGGCAATAAATATCTCATAATAACTGCAAAATGAGATAAGGCACCTTGATTATTACAGCATGTCAAATGACTGTGTAACTCTGTGTTCAAATGCAAACATGACCTTGGACTAAAGGACCTTCAGTACGACCACGTAACAGAATCTTCTTAACCATTTCCTGCCCCCCCCTCAAGATTTCAATTGACTTAATGTAATCTTGTTTCTTCTACACAGAGTTTCATTTTAGATGATGTATACCAATTTGTTCCTATTTCTAAGCCTTGGTGTATATTCACCTCTGCTTGCCTCCTTAAATCAACTCCCTGGGATTTTCTTCTGCTAATGCAAGTAATCTCTGCCAGAGGTGCCAAGTACGTGTGGTCTAAGGGCCCTGTCCCCCCTTGGGAAGAGGGCTGGCACCTGAAATGTATAAAACTTTCCATATATCCATCATCTTAGGCCCTGCCTCTACCCTGGCAAAAATAAAAGTTGTTGCCTATGATCTCTCCGTGGCCTTTTGCTTGTATAAGGAACCTGAAGAAAACCTCTTGTTATGCCTCTGGTAGCATTGAGGTAAATATGACAGTACTACCAAGGACATGTTGGTAAAGTAGAACTGAAAGGAATTAGAATTACTCTTATGGATGGGATCTATAGACAAAATAGCTCAACTGAGACACAAAACAAGTAAAAAAAAAAAAAAGTAGTGATCCTGCTTACTCCTGAATCACTAGTAGAATAAAAATTATGAACTCATAGTGGTATTTAAGCTCTGCTCTACCTCAGTACGACTGGATAAATTCTTCAAGGTGAACATTGGTATGACACATGGCCAACCAAGCTCTTTGGTCCATAGGCGACATCAAAGCTGTTATCAAAAGTGCTGCTGCTCCACCCAAGAGCCAAAGAGCGCTTTCTTCAGGACTTAAAACTACTCCATTCCTGACTGCTCAAAAGAGACCTTCTGGATCAAGTAAAGCACTGCACATATCATAAACCTGAATGTGTTGCCTCTGCTGTATTTCCTGCTCTTGACAGCCTGGAGAGAGAAGCAAACCCACAATTCCCCCATGGAAATATCCATTTGTATTAGCCCCAACAGCCTTGATAGCAAATTACCTGCAGTTTGTGGACCCGTCGTAGCTGTAAGTCAGAAAGAAGTCCTTTATGAAAGATAAAAAAATGATGCTGTTGCACTAAAAACAGCCCCCAAATTGTGTTACTATAGTAACACACAAGATATGAGGAGGAAACAGAAATAGAAACAGCTTCCTGTAAAAATTACAAACTACTGCATGAGCTATAAGCTGTGAAGCTGCCTATCACAAAATTCTAGCATAAGCAACGAACCTTTTCTATTTCAAAAAAAGCATTTGGGCAATACCACTCCTTTCCTCCTTTCTCCCTCCCCCAAAGGCCATTATTTTTGTTTTCCTAAAAACAGGTGACAATTTGGAAGAAAGGGCACATGTAGGAATCAGTCAGGTGGACAGAGCCAGCAAAATGCAGAGATAAAGAAGAGATACATTTCCTTGCAATTTCCCAGTTGGTCTAATAAAAGGTATCCTTTTGGAACGAAGAGTCTGGTTTTTTGTATGAGATAAATAAGGAACTTGCTTTATGTCACATGCAGCTTTGAGACCAAAAGTAAATTCTGCTTTCTCAGAAAGAAAAGAATGCGAGCACATAGACACCGTCAGACTTGACGCTGCAATGGCCCCGCACTGTCCCACCACATGAAAATGGCAGACTGACCTGCTGCTCATATCTTTGCCTGAGCTCTTCCAGCTGCCAGGAGAATTCTTTGCACTGCTTTTCACGGAGAGATTTTGATCTGCTTAGGTCTGCTTCCACTTTTTCCATCTACAAGGTAAAAAAAAGAAAAGAAAAAAGGAATAGTTCATCTTTGTATAAGTTCCAACTTTAAATACATTCTGATATCTTATTTTTTGCTACCCATCAAAATCTTGTCAATTATTTAGTTGAGAATAATTATAAAAATCACTTTTGTAAAAGAATGAAAATGAAGACACAAGGAAACAGATCATCTTTTACTTGCATGAATAGATTACCTGTATTATGCCTCCCTCCGGTTAGCATTCAATGGCATGTTTTTCATATTGTAGTGTTGAACACCACTTAGAATCAACCAAATATTTTTCTAGAGATATTTAAGATTCAAAATATATTTCATTTAAAAAGATATTGCCTGTGGAAATTTAGAGGAAGTAATGTGTTGAGCTGAATGCATGAACTACACATTTAAAATAAATTTACATTAAATCAGTAAAATAACTTAAAAGAGAATTATTTGGCTGCAAGTAAAGGTCTCTGAAGATAGTCATCACCTATGAATAATGAGTCACACAGATTTCAGTATATAGCATCAAGGAAGCAATTTTATAACCCAATTAACAAAGGCTTTTGTATCAAAAGCACAACTGCTAGCTCTGTCTCAGGCATGCTTCCAGGCATGTGTATATACCTGCAGCACTGTGCCCCACTGAAGACCCATCAGTTCCTTTTAAAGCTAGGTCCCAATCAAAGTAGCAGAATGATCTACCTCCCTAAAGGTAGGTAAAGTGGGAAAGGGGACTGCAACTGTCAGGAATCTAGTAGCTGTTGCAAGTCTATCTACTGTACCAGAAAAAGAAAAGCAATGCATCATTTCTGTACCATGAGCCAAACTCCTATTTGGCCTAAGGTAACGCTCCATATTTCACAGATGTCTTTGCCAACAGACCTGGATGCCACTTCACAGAATCACAGAAAATGAGGGTTGAAGGGACCTCAGGAGATCTACTCCAACCCTCTGCTCAAAGCAGGACCACCTCTAAGTATATCATCGTAGCCAAGGCTTTGTCCAGCTGGGTCTTCAAAACCTCCAAGGCTGGAGATTCCCCAACCTCTCTGGGTAACACCTGTTCCAATGCTTCACTACCCACCAAATCAGAATATTTTTTCTCATATCTAATCTCAGCTTGCTGCAACTTGAGCCCAATTCTCCTTGTTCTATCATCTGCCACCACTCAGAACAGTTTAGCTCAGAGGTTTTCCACCTCTGGTTCACAGACCCCCCTGGGGGTCCTCAGACTATGTCTAAGGGGTCCACAAAAGATGACTATGATCAATCAAAAGTATGTGAATACTCACATTTACAATTCAAAGGGGTCCTCACCTCCATTCAAAATGTTTTAGGGGTCCACAAATGAAAAAAGGTTGAAACCCACTGATCTAGCTCCATCCTCTCTGTAACCACGCATCAGGTAACAGTTGTAGGCTGCTATTAAATCCCCTCACAGTCTTCTCTCCAGACTAAATGAGCCCAGTTCCCTCAGCCTCTCCTCAGAAGTCATGCTCCCTAGCCCCTGAACCATTTTTGTTACCCTCTGTTGGACTCTCCCCAATTTATTCACATCCTTTCTGTAATGGAGGGGGCCAAAACTGGTCAAAGAACTCTAGATATGGCTTCACCAGTGCCGAATAGAGGGGAATAATCACTCCCCTTGGTCTGCTGGCAGTGCTCCTACTAATGCAATCGAGTATGCCCTTAGCCTTCTTGGCAACAAGGGCACACTGCTGGCTCACATTCAGTTATTGTCCACTGTAACCCCCAGGTCTTTTTTTGCGCAGCTGATGTTGAGCCAGTTGGTCCCCAGCCTGCACCAATGCATGGGATTGTCCCATCCTAAGTGCAGGACTTTTCACTTGTCTAAAGCTGGATAAAGCAGACAGAAGAGATATGTGACAGGGTAAAGGTCATTTTAATGAAAAAGTGGCTCAGGAAAGGAGGAAGATGTGGCGGTTAGGAGTTGCTGCCCTAATCCAGAAAAGGGAAAAGCCACAGCAGAACTAGGGGTGCTGAGTGGAGGTCACAGGACTATTCTCCCAATTCAGGGTACTTGTATCACAACATTCCCCCTATCATAACATATATGAGAGGCCCTTTCCTTTTCTCAAAACCATGCTTTACCCACCAATGAAGTTCAGAATAGCAAAGGAATCATTTTTTTAATACAGTAAAAATTTTCTAAAAATTGAAACATTAAAGTTTACACAAAGTCAAATATTATACAAGGGCTACAGATAAGAAAGCATATGTTTGAGCTCTTTATTCTAGCTCAAAATATACATATTTACCATAAGTCCTACAAGGTTTTTCTGATTCTCACTGGCCAAACCCGACAAATAACAGAGCCAAAACATTGTCTCATATTCTGTTTATTCATTTTTGGCAGTTATTATTTGGCTTTGTAAGGACTTGTCTTGATATGTATACCCTAGTTTTTAATCTACAGTTTTATGAGCCATCCTGATATTTCACTCTTTTCCTTGGGTATTGCATGCAGTGAAGGCAATTAAATGTTTTTGAGTAGTGTTATTTAAAAAGAAGAATAACAGAAATATCAGTTATATTTATACACACCCTTCCTCTCCTTCCTCCAGGAAAACAAGAAGAAAGGATGTACCACAGGACAACCACCAGAACTGGATGGAAAAACAAGTCATCTTAAACTGTTTAAATTTTATCAGTTGCCTATCTAATATTTTAAAAAAGGGTTATAATGTATCTCTCACTTAAAGTAGCAAATGAGACGTCAGATGACTTTAAATAACTATTCACAAATAAGAAGCAGAGGGCAAGTAATACCGCACAGACATACATTACATGAAATAATAAACCAGATACTGATTACACTAACTGAGAATACCAGTGCCCACTCCAGTTGTTATTTCCTTAATTACCATTTCAGTGAAAAGAGGACTTCTGAAGTCTGATCTGTGTTGTGAAGTTCAGAGTACAGTGTTGCTATAGACACTAAAAATTCCACTTTATGATGTCAACAGATTATTCAATTCAGGTGGGGGGAAATGACATTTGCTCCAATATAGAAACATATATGCTGTATTGTGAACAGCATACCAGACTATTTATTTAAAAAAAAACAGGATTATCTAAGGAGGGGTGAGAAAGGACTAGGATGCAAAATAAACTTCAGAATTGTGTCTCTGAAGCACATGCTTGATCACTGTACTAGTGCCTATAATTACCACAAGGTAGCTAAGAGCAGAGATTTGCAGTGTCAGCTACTCACATTTTTAGCCCACAGTAAATGAAAGCTGTGTGGAGGCTCAGGCCTCAATGAAAGGAATAAGCGAATTTTCATTTACCACCAGGTAAAAGAGTGCACACCAGCCTTGTTTATTGTGCGTCAAGTTGGTTGTGTGACTTAAGACAATCTTTCCTCAGACATGATGAAGAATGTCTTGCATTCAAAAGTTTGCCTAACTTTATTCCAACCATGCAGGTGGTCCAATAAAATATATCACGCAGAAAAATCCTTGCTTCTTTACAATAATAGCAGTCACATGTAATTCAGTATGAGTTATGCCATCAGAAATCTGTCCTAAATGAACAGAACCTCAAACACACATCCATCAAAAATGTTTAGCAGTTGAGTTCAGATAACAACATGAGCATGTTGCAAATTATCAGCTATGAAACTAATTCTTTAGATATCATTTTACACTTTTTTTGTCCCAACTTTTCATAGCTCAACCTCATACAAATTGTTAGGATGACCTTGCTATGAAGCTAAAATGTAATAAACTAACAAGGGGAACAACAGGGCAAGTCAGCACGCAGAGCACATGACCATAAAACGTAAGACACCTACTGCAAACTAGCAACAGCACAGACATTCAAAATTGTAGCCAACATGATCACTTAACTCATTCTGTCAGGCCTAGGTACAGCACCACAAGAGATAAATCACATATTACATAGGTCTGGGACTCCTGTAATAACTAAGCACAATGAGCGCCCAGTGAAGAATGTTGTATAAGCATTCATTCATTCATTCATTCATTCAAAGTTCCTCACTTTTTAGGATCTCTCTCACCACTATGCAATCTGACAACTTTGCTGATGTCTCGCATACCTGGTGAATCAGACAAACATTCCTCTGTGCTGATTTATGTCACAGGGACGGGAAATTCTCCCATTTTTTCCTCTATATGTACTGCAAGTTCCCTCATGTGGGGCACTTCTCTCAGGTGGGGACCCTCCGTGAATATATCAACACTAACAGCATTATTAGAATGAAGTAATAGTATCTAGCCACAGACTGGTGTCATTTCTAAGCTGTAAATCAAAGGGGGAATCTATGACAGGGAAGGGGAAAGGAAAAATATTTAAACTCAGCGTAGCTCTCTGTCAAGGAAATCAGTTAAATATTAAAGGTGCCATTCTTTGTATGCCCCATACTACTTAGGGCAAGAACTATATTTTGTACAACATTAGTACAGGGACTTCCAGTTCTGCTTCACCTCTCTGGGTTCATCCAGATTATAGATAACAAGGAAAAAGATCATAGCTATGACAACACACATAACTTATAGCAAAAAAAGATTAAAAATTCAATTTTCAGAGCAGTTTCTTTGAATTTTTGGCTGCTATCAGATGTTAAAAAAACCCGAAAACCGCATTTTACCAGAAGAAGCAGCGTATTACTTTGACCTGGCTCTGCAGAGTCTGTATAGATCCGGTGCTTCAGCAGAGTTTTTTGGCGCTTTTATCTAAAGTGGAGTCAATCAGATATTAGATGAAAGTACCAATAAAGCCCCACTAAAATGCTCAATTTATACACATATTGGGTGAGCTGGGTCCAACCAACACAGCGTCTCTTCTGGACATGTGCTGGGCTTGGTGCAGGAACACACCGAGTTTAATGTAAGGTGCCAGGGGTTTGGGAGTTTTTTTTCAAATCTCTGCAAGCAGTTATGCAGAAATGTAGGCTTTTTCAGGTGCCACTCAGCAAGAAAATTAGGAAGTTTCTTGGATGACTGCAAGTGTGGATTCCACGGCATGGAAACCATTGTGCATCCAGCATGTAGCTAAACAGTCTTTGACAAGAGTCATTTGAATAGCTACATCCTTTGGGGCCATACATGTACCACGTACCTTTTCATGTGCCCTTTCAAAGGCACATGAAAAGGTACAAGGGATAGACCAGTTGCAATACTCCCGCACTTTGCTTGCAGCTCAAAACCTGTGTTACAACTTCATGGGAAACAGACTGTGGTATCCTCCCCTGGCTACATTCAGAATAACAGTTATTGTGGAATGTGTAAATGTCCTTTCTTTTACAAGCCTGTGCAAGTATGCAACCTGCTGCAGAAGACATGTAAGCAGTATTCTTTTCGATGTGGTGGGATTAAGTATTGCATCATCCAGAGATTCCTGTAGTTCTCACCCAAATCTGGTGCCAGATCTAGCAGTTGAGACTAGGGCAAATGCTGCACAAATGTGAGCAGATTGCTTCATGTAGCAGCCTTTCAGATTTCAGTTAAAGAAACATTTCAGAAGCAGGTGAGGGAGCTACCTGAGTTCAGGGGGAGGAAGCCTGGGTAGAAGGTAGAAGGAATACATTCACTAAATGGTAACAGGGTGATGTACATCAGACCAGATTTGTGCATCAGACCTTTAAGGAATGTCAATACTGGCAGATAGGAGAAGATGGAAAGCAACTGTAATGGAGGGCATTATATGTCAGTAAGGCTGCAAGGCGAGCTGAAATAATCTAGAATATTTCCAATATGGTAAGTAATCCAAACATCGTAAACCATGGTGAATTGCCCAAATGGTAAGTCTCTTCCATTTGAAAGAGTAATAATTCTTCTTGGCTGGTTTCCAGCATGGATAGCCTTTCAGGGGAAGGAAGCAGGGAGTGGGGGGGGAAAAAGGAGGAGGGTTTCTTTGGCATATTTAGCTTTTGCCCAGATCACTGAGGTAGAACGTGACCTTGGAATAGAATGAGCATAAAATTACTCAAAGCCCTTTGGTGGAGTTTGATACACTCTCTCTATAAAAGGGTGTCATGGTTGAAGTAAACCTGGCTGATAGTTAGGCAAAAACCTGTGAAGGCTGTTAAACCTGTTTATTCGCAGGCATGAAAACAGAACACTCAGTGTATTAAATAATGCACGTGTATATGCATGTAAATACATGCATGTATTTTCTTGGATTATTATCACCTCCATGTCCAGGGTAGCTGCAAGTCCAAAGTCATCCACAGTCAGTGCTGGGGCATGGGTGATTGTCTCACCCAGGGAGAAAGGCTACTATAGGCAGGCAGAGTAACTGAAGCATCTTCTATGCCTGTTCCACTGTTTTGATCAGGATATCTATTGGTTCAAGGGAAAGATGCTAGCTATTAATGGCAATTATAATCTCTTTCTTTGGGTAAAATCATGAGACTGGTGTTCAAAGACAAATGAGATGTCATATTCCCAGAAGATCAATATGGTAATACTGGCATATCATATTGCTACTGGCCACATTTCAGCAGCCCATCCTGTCTCCATATTATTATGTGCCCCCCTACTATGCACTCATAAAATGCTGCACCAGACATGGTCCTAACCTGCCTGGAAACAGCTCTTTGTCTGAGCTGGCAAAGGAGTGGCCGGAGGGAGGGAATGAGGAGGACCACAATTCCAGTTAATGCCAATGTCATTCTGGGTTGGGGGGAAACTTGAGAAGCTGGGAGCAGTCTCAGAGCTGGTGTTAACACCAGCACCAACTCTGGCTTTCTTATCAATTGATTCTTTCTACTCTTTTTCGAACAGAAATGGTTTCTATGTAATGTCCAAGGCTAAGAATTCAGTTTCTCCATCTAAGTGTCGATGTTGAGGATCTTGGTGCCAGAATCTTCATTACCAAGGAAAATGTAGTGGGCAAGTAGTCAGTGCTCCAAGAAAAAGCACTAATACAACCCAACCAGTACTCAACAGTATCATGATGTAGTTTTTCCATCGCAGTTCAACACTTTGGATGAGTATAGGGTATTGTGAATCCAGAGTGAGGCATCAATATATGAATCAGGGAGAAAGACTGGTTATCTATTATGTATTTTCTATTTTTATATCTAACACATCAATAGGATGACATTCAACCACCGAGAAAATGAGACAAATACACAGCAACTTCATTGACCTTAGTAATATATATCTCTAACATTTCCTGGAGCATTGTTTCTATGACTAAAAAAAAAAATCTCTTCAAGTGTCAGTACAATGTATATCTTCCATGTTTCTACAACCAATACAATGTATAGATTTTCAGGATTATTTTACACAATTTTTTGAACAAAATTACATCATGAGGAATCTTTCTAGTTGAATTAGACTCTATCTTAAACAACAGTTATAGTATGTTTCTCATTTAAAGTAACAAGAAAATTATTTTTATTTTAACTCATCTTGAAGAAGCTAAAGGAGAGATTTGATTTAAAGTAAAATGTAGGAGAGGAACTTTGAAACCCTGGGTGTTTTGTATTGCCCTTGTGGGCCTAGTTTGCAAAACAAAAGTTGCCCTTTTAAAATAATGTCACAGCTTTCTCGTTTCAAAATTCCATTATTTGTTCTCTGTATAGGACTTTTAAAGTAAAAGATGCCTTATAGCTCTGCTGCTTTTACTGAAGATTTTGAAAGTAGTAAAGCCAGACCTTCACAACAACAACAAAAAGCAATTGTTAAAAACAGATTCCAAGCCAAGATGAAAGATTTTGCTCTCAGTGATATAAGCAACCACATTTGTAATACAACTACTTTGTTTCTGGCCAATGTTTGGTTTATATTTCACCATTACGTGAATTTATAAAGGAGGCAAGACAGGGTGGCACCTTATAGACTAACTCATTCAGAGAGGTATGAGCTTTCGCATGTGCACATGCACATGTGTGTGCGTGCGAGTGTGAGTGTGTGTGTATATGTATGAGAAGATACCCTATCAATAGGGGTCCCTCTACATTTCACACTTCTCTACACTTACACCAATGGTTTTATGCAGAAGCGATTCTTTTAAGAAGCTGTAAAATGATCACACTTATCGTCGTATCCATTTACACAGCACATTGAATCTCAAAGGATTTTGAAGCACAAACAGTAAATATGTTACAAGGATGAACGCAATAAGATTACATCCCCAAGAGTTTCTGTTCCCTGATCTTCAATACGAAGGGAAAATTTTGCAGCTAAAATGTTTTTAAGGAGCCTTCACCAAGTTGCTTTACCATCAATAGTCCCTTACATTCCCTACCTGTTTCAGGCTACCCCCTCCTCAAATAGAAAACAACTGGATTTAATTACAAAAGGACAAATCTGAATAGTGGGATGAAGGATCAGGTAGAAGTACTAGAGGAACCTTTATCACATTAGAAAGGCCACCTGCCTCTCCTTTTCATCCCTTATCAGTCTGCTTATTATTATTTTAATTTATTGCATAAAAGGTGAACTCTCCTAGTGGCAAACACCTTACATCTTGTTTGTTCTGTGAGCAAATAGCATGTTTTAAGTGCCATACAAGTAAATAATTATAAATAATTTTGCGGTGGGGGAAAACATTTTTGGGCATTAGCTGTAGTACTGTACCCATATTTTATTGACATTGACAGCAAATTCCCTTTAATGGGTGAATAACTTGTCCCTAAAAGAAGAGGGAGAACACTTACGTGGGGGAATTATAAACATCATTCTGTAAAACTGTTTGAACTAACACTTTATAGCATAACTCCTGGAAAAGCTCTAATCAGAAATACAACTGCAGATAGCTTTATAACAACGACAAATCTCGCTTTGTTATAAAGATGAATCAATTGCTAACATCCTTTTTTGACTAGCTAGGAAAGACACTACATTGTGAAAGATTTTGATGTAGCACTATCAAGTGAAACATGTTTCTGGCATTACAAGATCAGAATATGCTATCCTACTGAGACAGAGAGTCTCAGAAAAGCTGGCATTGTGACCTTCTCACCTGCTGTTTCATTTCAGCGTAGACTTTTTCTGAGTTCAGCTCCACCTGCCGCTTAAACTCCTCCAGGGCAGCATCTGCCTGCTGGGCCTGCAGCCTCTGTACCTCTGTCACCCGAGTCAGCTGCTCCTCCTTCTCCCTAGAAAGTCACAGAAAATTTTTAGAGTTCAAGTATCAAATGAAAGAACAAGTGTGCTGGTGTAAAAGAAAGGCCTTTAACCCTATCAGTTTAAAATAGTATTCAGGGTTTCAATTTCCTGTCCCAGCTTATGCCAAACTTGCCTCAGTAATACTTTGAAGAACAAAATAGCAACCTGGGTAAGAAGTCTAGAGTTATTTTCACTTTCTCTATTCAATTTGGCAAGCCTAAATATAGTACCTATAATCCATGAAATTAATGCTATTTTATAAACCTTGTACTAGGACCACTTAAATAACACATCCTTATTACAACAACATATAACTTTTTTCTTTAATATTGCCATTAATAGCTCTAACATACATCCAACTAATTTTTCAATGAGGAAAATGGTTTGTAGTAAGATTATATTATTCTATTATCAGATGAAAACAGTTATATCCCCAGTACCATCTCTGCTAAAACCAACAAGAGGTTACTCATTCCCTAGAATATATCAAAACAAACAAGCATTGAAAATATGAGGCTTATGGGTTACTTAGGCTAAGTACAGATGGTCAAAAAGCCCGAGGTTGAACCAATTCAATGTTTGCAGATTACTATAAACTGCACAGATTGAATTGATAAACAAGTGAATAGACACTCCCTTTTGATTCAGGAAACGCAGCCACATGCCTGCAGCAGCCCAGGCCAGAAGCCAGGGGGTGCTAGACCATGCCTCCCTGCTTGGCTGGAGAAGACAGTTTGGGCCAAGATTAGCCTGCCCACCCTGTGAGGAATGGGGTTTGCAGGGGAGGTGCAAGGGACCCTGAGATGCTGGGTTAACTGGGATGTGAGTTACCTTGAATCTGGAAGGGATCTGGAACAGAAGTTCAATAAACTGATTTAACCTAAATTAATTAAGTCTGATACAACACCCATCTGGGTTTATCTTTAACTGGTCTCAGCCATTTTGAACGCAGTTTATGTACACTGAACTTCTGTTGTGTTACAGATGTGAACTGGTATCTGACCACTTATACCAGTATATGTGTAATTTCTGTTCCTAGCCTTAGCCAAACCAGTGAAAGCCCTTGCTATTATTTTATACATTCAGCACTTGTAGAATTTCCAAGCGCCTTCCTATCTCTCAGTACTGCTTATTAGGAAAATAATAGTTTATTGTTTGCCATGCTGTACGCTCATATTTGGATTAAACTGTTTAAAATATGTACAATTTGATCATTATGTAGCAAACTTTATCATGATATACAGATAAATATAAATATCATGGACTTCTGATCTTGGTATTGATGCATCATATGTCTCCATCATGATAATCTGTAAATATATTAAAGACATCCTGGTGCAAACTTTCATGTGGAAGGCAAAAAATAAGACATGTTAGATATGTTACTGTTTACATCAGCACATCGAAGTCCAGTTCACAGAGAGTTTAGTATAAAACTTAGCATGGTTTAGTATAAAGCTTAGCATGGTTGTGTTGATAACCTGCATTGCAGCTGGCACAACCAACTGCTTATAATAGAAAAAAAAGTGATAAATCTGGAGATTGTGACTAGCGTTTTTATCTTACAGGTAAAAAGGCAGCACCCTGTGACAAAGTTCCTGTTTTTGATGGAAATGGTTGCATACAAAACAAAGGATCAGACACATTAGAGATGGAAAGAAAGCAGCTCAGCAAGTCAGTCTATCCCTGCCAGTACTCAATCCTTTTATGAAACACAGGAAGCATCCAGTTCTGATATTTTAAAGTTGTGGCACACACATTTCTTCCTGTGCCTTTCATCTCAGAGTTGAACAATGAGACAAAAAAATATTCAAATCAGTGTAGGTAATGATTACTACTACTTTGTTTTACACGTATTTAAGAAAATGCTACAAAATGATGCTGCTCTCTACCACTGTTGGGCTATTCAAACATGCACAGATTATTTTTCTTTTTATCACATGTGTTTATCTTTTCCCCCACCAAGTAAACAAGAAACTGCGTACAAGAGTGAACGTGGTTATTTTAACTGAACTTCGTTTGATGAAAACTGTTCTTGCTATTATTTTTTGCCAACCACATCAGCCTTTTTATACTCTTACTGCAATACTGTTAGATGATATGCATAACATATAGGCAAACGTACTTTACACTCAACATTAAAACAGCTCTACTTCCCAGTTTCTATTTACAAATAGTATAATGATTCAGTCCTGTATATGAATAAACATTAATAGTTCCCATCCACTTGCATAATACTCTCATCCACTTCTACAACTTAGAAGTACCTGATGTTTCTTCTTCACACAAAAAATATTTCACTTCTGTAACACTCTTGTTTTAATCCACGAAACTCTTTAAAAGATTGTTTCTCAATTACTGAAAAAAACCATTGAGCTGCTAAGTTATTCTCACTCTGCTCTCATTTTCCCTGTGATTTGTCTCTGTTTAGGTCTTTCCATATTGAGCCAACCATGGTTTTTACTTCTTTGTGCTTCAATTAAAACTGAGAAACCAAAGACCTTGTCTACACTCTAAAGTTTTGTTGGCAATAGTTCTATCAACTCAAAACAGCTGAAAGTAAGTCACCAACAAGTGTACACACCACTGTGACTGGATTGGTGCTGCACATCCCTACCACAAGCAGACTCCAGACCTTCTGACTCCTAATCCTTTAAGTAATAAACCATTCACATTTTCGAAAGATTATATACAGATAAATGACAAAATCAGCATATAGGTTTCTTTCTTTAAACTCAGTCATTCTAGGGAATGTTCTGAATATCTAGATTTGAATGACAATCATACACCATTAGCCAGAAGCCATGGGGCTCTTCAGCCTGGAAAAGCGCAGGCTCAGGGGTGATCTGGTGGCCACCTATAAGTTCATCGGGGTGCTCATCAGGATCTGGGGGAACGTCTGTTCACCAGAGCGCCCCAAGGGATGACAAGATCGAACAGTCACAAACTCCATCGCAACCAATTCAGGCTGGACCTAAGAAAGAACTTCTTCACTGTCCGGGCCCCCAAGGTCTGGAATAGACTGCCGCCGGAGGCGGTTCAAGCATCCACATTGAATGCCTTCAAGACACACTTGGATGTTTATCTTGCTGGGATCCTGTGACTTCTGCTGACTTCCTGGCCCTGGGGCTGGACTCGAGGATCCTCCGGGGTCCCTTCCAGCCCAAATGTCTATGAAATCTGTGATTTAAGATAGCATCATTACAACCTAAAAAAAGGTCAGTTTCTCAGACAACGTGTATTGGTGATGGCTCAGCTCCCTAGAATTGTCTTTAAATACCAAATCAGGAGGCTGAGATACTTGGCTGTACACTACCCTGGAAACCCAGAACCTAAGGAGATTCTCTGCAAATGGAAACTGGGGAATGTAGATGGGTCAGGGTAGAGATAAAGAAAACACGTACAGTACCATCCTTTCCCTCTTCTGAACCTCTGGGGAAACTCGGCTGGGTCCCTGGGTGCTACAGAACTTCCTTAAAGTGATACACAGCTTTAAACAAACTGAAGAGATCCTAGTGCCATGATAGTTTCAGAGTTTCTAGGGTCGGAAGGGACCTGAGCAGATCATCTAGTCCGACCCCCTGCCATGGCAGGAAAGAGTACTGGGGTCAAATGACCCCAGCAAGATGTTCATCTAACCTCCTCTTAAACACTCCCAGGGTAGGAGCCTGCACCACTTCTCTTGGAAGCTGGTTCCAGAACCTAGCCACCCTGACCGTGAAGTAGCACCTCCTGATATCTAACCTAAACCTGCCCTCTGCCAGCTTGTGACCGTTATTCCTGGTCACTCCTGGCAGTGCTCGGGGGAACAGGGACTCCCCCAATGCCTGCTGGTCCCCCCTGACTAGTTTATAACAGGCCACAAGATCCCCCCTCAGCCTTCTCTTTTGGAGGCTGAACAGGTCCAGGTCCCGCAGCCTCTCCCCATAGGGCCTGCCCTGCTGTCCCCTGATCATGCGAGTGGCCCTCCTCTGGACCCTCTCCATGCTGTCGACATCCCTCTTGAAGTGTGGCGCCCAGAACTGGACGCAGTACTCCAGCTGCGGCCTGACCAGTGCCGCACAGAGGGGGAGGATCACCATTTTGGACCTGCTCAGGTGCATGCCAAGGTGCGGTTGGCCTTCCTAACTGCCTCTCCACACTGCCGGCCCATGTTCATCTTGGAATCAATGATGACCCCAGATCCCTTTCCGCCTCCGTGCTGACAAGAAGGGAGTTCCCCAGCCTGTAGGTATGGTGCCGGTTGTTCCTCCCCAGGTGCATCACCTTGCACTTGTCTGTGTTGAAACCCATCCTATTCTCGTCCGCCCACCCTTGTAACCTGTCGAGGTCTGATTGCAGCCTGTTGCATCCTTCCAGTGTGCCCACGTCCCCCCACATCTTAGTGTCATCAGCAAATTTGAACAGGGTGCTTTTTACCCCCTCATCCAAATCACTGAACCCCACTGCCCACGTCCTTCCAGGTTGAGAAGGACCCATCCACTACCACCCTCTGGGGGCAGCCCTCCAGCCAGTTGGCGACCCATTTGACTGTGTGGGTGTCTACACCACAGCCCCCCAGTTTCTTAATGAGAACGGGGTGAGAGACAGTGTCAAAAGCCTTCCGGAAGTCCAGGAAGACTATATCCACTGCTATCCCTGCATCTAATGATCTGGTGATCTGATCGTAAAAGGCCACCAGGTTGGTCTGACAGGACCTGCCACTGATGAACCCGTGTTGGTTGCCCCTAAGCATGCAGTCCCCTCATGGCCCCTCCTGGATGTGTGCCAGCATAATTTTCTCGAACAGCTTGCCTAGGATTGAGGTAAGACTAACTGACCTATAGTTTCCCTGGTCCTCCTTCCTGCCTTTTTTGAAGATGGGGACCACATTGGCCCTCTTCCAGTCCTCCGGTACCCCACCAGAGCACCAGGAGTGCTCGTAAAGCCATGCCAAGGGACTTGCAATGACCTCGGCCAGTTCCTTTAGAACTCTAGGGTGGAGATCATCCGGGCCGGCTGACTTGAAAACGTCCAACCCCTCCAGAAGCTCCCTAACTAAATCCTCGCTAACCCATGGCCCAGATGTGCCTCCCCCAGGGGCTGCTTAACTGAAATGATTCAAAGGACATGCTGCAAGGGGAAACTCAATATCCTCCTTTGCCAAGGCTCCAGTTCAATGGACGGAGCCCTGAATGACAACTTTCCCTCCTTCACATCTGAGACTAACATCAGCTCTGAGGCAGAAGCAAAAGCTACAATGCAGTCTACCAAATTATCCCCAATAACTGACAAGAGGCGACAGAACACAACGTCTAGCCATATCATTTCCTGATAAAGCCAGTCTTTGTGCAAGAAATGAATTTCCCAATTGTTTTCACACACCTACTTCCTTGAAGAATACAGTTTCATACTAAAATATTGTAAGGTAGATGCAATGAACTGTACTTTTAGGAACTTGATTTTATGTACCTTCTTTTCTTTCCAGGATTTAATCCCATAAATAGATATACCATGCTCATTATAACCAGGAATAAGACTTCATTTCTTTTCAGGGGTGAGAAAGCCAGGTCTTTCTACTTTTTATGCATTTAAGATTTATACTGCAGCTTAGAAAACATGTACAACAATGGACGTGTATAAGAAAGGCTTTACTTTTTTTTCCCAAGACACTGAGCAGTGTGCCTCACATGAAACACTGAAATATTCACTTTGAAGATTATTTTTTTTTGTTGTACTAGTTGTGGGGCCTAGTACAATGCAATTACATCACTCAAATCCCCTAAAGCTGAGCCAGCATGAATATAAAAATAGGGTGAATTTACACTTTGGCCCCAATTTATTTATAAAAGCAGAAAATTCCTCTTGTTTTAATGTCTAAAGGATATGGTAACAGAATTAAATGTCTTATACAAGCACAAATCATCTCAGTTAAAGATGACTATGAAGTCTATGATAAGAATTGGAGAAAGAAGTAATGTGAAGTATACTGATAAATGAAGAATAACAGCATGTAAAATAATTTTCCTTAATGCTTCGTGGTAAGAATTTTCCTTGCCTTTTAAACTGTCTTCCTGGAGTTAATAACCAAGTACAGTAAGATATGACAGCATTACACATCAAATCAGTGGAAAGCAGTGGAGGTTCAGTGATTTATGTAAGATACAAAATAACCTCGAGATGCTCTCTTGGCTGCAGTGTGAACCAGTAATACTGTTTGTAAAGTTTTTGAGGCCCAAAGGTCTCTGCATACCAAACAAAATAAAAAGGCAACACCAGCCCACTGTCAAACCATGGTGGGAAAGAACTCTTCTATTCGACTAATAATTATAACAGGGTAAAATTAACACATCTGCGTATGTTATATGTATAAAGAAACATGCATAACTTTCATGGAAAATTCATTCTCAACTCCCACTTCTGAACACACATTCTATTCATAGCTCATAGGGTTTTTAAATAATACTGCAATTTTCTACGCAATAGCAGTCCATAATGTTTTCTTGTAAAAATAATACAGTCAATTGAGCTCCTGACCATGGAATCTGTTTGCCAGGCCCTCTACCATTTCTGACAGCCCTGGAAACCCACTTAGTGTCTAAGCAAAATAATGCTTTGCAGGTTTGGTGGGAATAAGAAAGTATTTTTGATATGGATGCGTTTTACAGCTAAGTGTGTTTTCACAATATAATGACATGCACATAGAGGTCAGGTATGAAACGTAGTTTACTGTCAAGGAAGACATGCAGAAACTCAGAGTGAAACATGCTGCAGTATGGAAAAACACTCTCCTTTTCCATGCTGTAAATATTTGTTAAGATATCATATACATGGATGGTTTCATTTATGCTCCATTTGGCATGTGCTAGTCACACCCTCCTTCAGTTCCCCTAATGAAGGGAGGGTATTTTCAAAGTAACACCTAAGCAAAGCATGCTTTCTTCTAAGCATCCCACTTGATATGTCTGACTGCACTTTGCATTGTGGACCTGAATGGGCAATAAATAAAATTAGGGACAGCGTTTCTACAAAACCCATTTCAAATCTGTTAGGTTAACGTCTTGTGACTAGATTCTTTAATACGTAAAAAGAGATCAGAATCCTTGATGGTAAAAATCCCTGGGTAGCCTATAACTTCTTCGGATTTAGTCCTATCAGTGCGAGCAAGGCTACTCATCATCAACTTGTATATCATTTCTGAAGCAGATGACTAGCAATCTGATGGAAAAACTTCAGAGCAGCCAAAGGGCTACACACTGCATGGACTGCACCTGCTTGAGCTGCAGGTCACCCACTGGGATGCCAGGACTGTCCCCCAAGTCACTGTATATGTGTGCCCCAAGCCCCACCAAATCACAGGCTCCCTTGGGCCCCACAGACAATACAGTCCTTCATTGCCCCCACGGGTGGGAGCAGGAAGCGGAAGCTGCAGGAGAATAGGAAACCCAGAGACCCTGATGATAGCAGTGGTTGAGGGAGTGGCACCCAGGCAGGAGCTCCTGGGTAAAAAATGAACCCCTCACAGGCCACAAATTGGACAGCCCTGCCAGCATATCTGCAATAATTGAGGGGATATAATAACTTGCCGATGAGTGCCTGCAGTAAGCTATACTTCCCAGGAGATGGATGGCAAGCGGAGGAGGGACTGTTGCACAGTGGTATGATGAAGCAAAAATGTCTTCGGAGGGCTACTTCTTGGGGAGGTGATGCTTAGCCCATGCTAAGGGCTGTGGAAAAGACCAAAAGCCAGGCCTTGCAGTAACACTAGCTACTGGTCAGCTCGAATGTGGATGAACGACTAACATTTCATTATTATTAGGATTTTTGTTTTTTGGGGTTTTTTGAGTGGAAGGCTGATGGCAAGCCATGATGTAGTTACAGTGTTGCTAAAATGAAATTTAAAGGGAAAAAAGGAGAATATAGTAACAATAACAGTGGGCCCTGGAACACATAATGGAAGAGAACAATGAAGGAAGTACTCAGAATCACGGTGGAGTTGCACTGTACTATGCTGCTCTGTTTGACGAAATGGTCTTAATGATTCCAACTGTCTTCCCTACTAAAAGAATAAAGAGAATTTCATCTGGGTAGTAAATATTCAACAGTTCAGGCATTAAAAATGTATAAAAAGGATTGCACTGAAAATATATCTGCTTTCTAGTACTACTCTTAAAGCTGAGGTATTTTGGAAACTTAGGTCTTTTTATTTCAATTTTCATTCTTTTTTTCTTGAACACACATTAAAAGGAAATGCAGCTCAGACAATCCTAGAATACTCCTAACATAAAGATCCCTGATCCCAGGATGACTTTCATTGTGTTAATATCAAAGATATAGAAAGATTTCACGGGCCACCTCACTCATTTGCCTTGGATACTGCAACCTAAGATCCTGGGTAGCTCTTGCTTAAAACCTGCCATTCAACCCTGGTCTCCCATCCATAAATGCATTTAAGTCACAGTGAAGTGGCTTAGTCGGACCAGGAGAAGAACATCTGATTCAAATTCAGGGGTACCAAAAGAGAAAGACTCCCCAGTTACTTTTCTTAGTGGGGTTCAGAACCTCATTAAATCTGTCCCTGAAACAAATTACTCTAGGCCCAAACTAGGTGGCAAAAGCCTTGGACAAACACAGTGTAGCTTCAAAGATACCCTTTTGGAGGTACTATATAGCTAGCACTGAACCCAGCCTGAAAGTAGAGTGGATCATGAGATTCCTCTCTGGAAAAATGCAAAAGTAAGCCTCTAACCCAAAAGAAATGGTGAAGAGACTGAATGATAAACCACTGTGAGCTACAGCATGAATGTAACTTGCAAGTTTTCCAAACTTGAAGCCAAGTCACTGTAAGGGTGGGCAGAGCCTGGAACAGGCTTCCCAGAGAGGTGGTGCTCTCACCTTCCCTGGAAATCTTCAAGAGGAGACTGGACAGGCACCTGGCTGGGGTCTTATGACCCCTTCACCCCCAGTGCTCCTTCCCGCCCATGGCAGGGGGTCGGACTAGATGTTCTGTCTAGGTCCCTCCCGACTCATGGATTCTATGATTCTGTGAAGATGTTCAAGTCCTGCAAAATCAGGTTCTGTCTGATGCGTATTTAAGTAACGAGGTATCATATCAATGAATACCACCAAAAGAAACAAAATTAAACATTACTGTGAACTATTTTCAGGAGCATAGCAAGGAATATCTTGATTTTTTTCCAATCAGCAAACTTCTCTAGGGTAGAATTAAATGGTTTGAAAACATTCATTAAACTTTGCAACACTTCTGGAGAGATTAAACTTCACAGATTAAGTAATTTGCCCTATATCATCCAGAGAATTATTGCCAGGAAATAATCTAAAATCACTGACTTCAAGTCCAGCTTTTTTTAATACAACTAGATAATGCTACCTTGCAAACCTTTAAGAACTCAGTGCCAGGTAACAGGTGTACGATCTGGATTTATGGAGGGGATGCCTTTGGAAAAAACACTGAAGTTTAATTGCATCCATTGTTTCTTTGGACTGAAAAGAGCAAAATACTCCAGGTTGCACAGACTTTTCTAAACAAACAAACAACAGTAATACAAACAAACAGCTGAAGAGCAGGATATTCTACTTATAAGCACTTACACCTATACAACTTTTTGTTCCAGCGAAGAAGGCTGTCCAATAAAACTCTATCCTTCTTGGCAACAGAGCCATTTAATATGGAGATTTATACTTAATTACAAACTTGCAAAGGCAGTCACTAAGGGCTTAAACAAGGGGTGAGCAACCCACAGCCCATGGGATGGATTTGACCTGTGGAGCTGTGGCTTCAGTGGCATTTGGCACTGTTCCTGCACTGCACTGCAATCAGCTGGCTCTAGTGAATGGGCAACAACACCCAGGCCACATCACAGCTGGGTAGCATGGTTAGGGACAGAAGTTACACATAAACCAGTTTAAGTGATCAGAAACTGGTTTAGACCTGTGCCAAAATAGAAATTCAGTGCACATAAACCCATTTCAAAATAGCTGAAGCTGGTTTAAGATAAGGTTGAATATACTATCAGACTTAACTCATTTAGGTCAAACCGGTTTATGAAACTCGTGTCCTACACCCCTTCCTGGTTCAAGTTTAATCAGAGTCCCTCAGCATCCTGCAGCCTTGGAATGTGCTGTCCTGTCTGTTCCAGAGAGCAGGGCTGGTCCTGCCCCTCTGCTCTCTAGGGCTAGGGACAGACATTCAAAAAGCCTGAGCCTGAACTGATTCAATCTTTGCAGGTTAGTTTAACCTGGCTGGGCTAAATCACTTTGTAACTGCCCAGACATCCCCTCTGGACTGAAAACATTCAGACACAAGCCTGCAGTGACTCAGGCTAGAAGCTGAGGGGAGCTAAAGCAGCCCTCCCACCACTTCCACAGTGCTGAGCTGAGAGGGGTGTGACCAGGCCCCAGCAGAACCTCTGATTATTCCCCCATCCTGAGCTGCCCAGCAGGGAATATTTATCACCTCTAACTTAGTGTTTACCAACCCATTAAGAAAACAAAGCCTCATTAGTTCAAGCTCTTCTTAAACAACTTTTCCAAGGAAGGACATTAAGCTACCTCTTGATTAGCTCCAAAAAGCCTGTCTGCTTTTGTCGTCTCCCACAGCATGAACGTCAGGTGCCTCCCAAGGCTGGGGTGGCACGATGGTCGGCCACAGGCACCGGTGTCAGCGGCAGTGGTGTAGCAGCAGTGAGCAGGGAGCTCCTGCAGGTGGCCACAACAGTGTTGGAGGCGAGGTGAGTGGGAGGGGTGGCGAGCGCAACATCATGCAATGCCATGCCACGTTGCAGCTGAGCATTGGGAAGCAGCAGCTGCAGTGGCTGGGTCCTAATGCCTGCCCATCTTCTACCTAAGCTGAGTCATTTCAGCTCCCCTGACAAAAAATGTTGCCATTCCCTACCTTAAACCATTGCCTGAATTTCCAGAACATGACCTCTGATATGTTGAAACAGAAATAAACCTGTACATGATAATGGGTCTCTTAAATATGTACCTATTACAATGCTACTATCAAAACTAATCTGCATATACACTGGAAGGTAAAATCCTTACTTTGTTCACATTACCAGCTTAGGTATTTATGTGAAAACTTTTTAAGCATAGCAAATTACCAAACAAATCCATATGCTACTCACTACAGCCTTGTTGCCATGACAAAGTATTGCATATCCATAGATTGGGAAAATCTAGCAATGTCCTGTTCCCACTACAATTTGAGTAAATAGATCCTCTCATGTATGTATATTTCTTTCCATTATTTGATGAAAAATGTATTCTTATTTGCTTTCTGTTCTAATTGCATTGCTGTAAGCTTTGTTGATGTTCTGATCTTTGTTAAAGAATGGAGGTCCATATACACAGTTTAAAATTTAAAGTGCTTGGGACTTTTTAAAATGAAAGGCACTATTGTATGGAAAATACCGTAAGCAGACATATTTTTACAGTTAAAACACTTGCTTATATCCCAAGGCACTGTAAATCAGTTCATCCTTTTATCTTTCTTCTTCCAGTTTAAGGAAGAGATACCTTTTAGTCTTAGAAATGAGTGACAACACTAACCTATTTGAAGTTACTAACATCCCCTGGTATGTTTCCTAAAGTTCTGTATCTAGTAGCCTAGTTAAATGCCAAATGGGTAACTAGAATCAATCTCAAATGCCATCTGCAGCTTCAGATGGATACATTTTCACTATTCTACAGAACAGTATTGTGTTGTCTAATAGTCACCTTATTCCACCTCCTGCATAAAAGTCCTTGGTAATCTTAACAGTGGTTTACTTTTATGCTTTCCTTCCAATTCTCAAATTAAATGAAGCCACAACGTACAAAATGTCGTATCACCAGTGCCATTTTGCCCCACTGAATGTTACTGGCTTCCTCAGAGAAAAAATGCTCCAATCTTTTCTATGAATTTAAAACCTACTGTTAAACTGAAACTAACTGGTGCAGAAAAGTATAGTCTGTTGTATATGGTCTTCATAAAGTGCCTTACAGAAGCTACATGGCAAAATACTTTACAGAATTAAACAAAATGCTATACAGAGCATGTGGGGCAGACCGTGCTCTTTGGTATGCTTGTAAGAATGTATGGGGTCTTGATTAAAGCTTAAAGAAGTCACTTTGGGTTGATATTAATGTAAATGTGCAGAACCTGTTCTTGTCTTTTTCTTCCCTCCTACATGCGAGAAGAAATTAAACAGTATTGCATTTTCTGAAATCATTTCACAGGTATAATTTAACAAGGTTTTCCATGATATTCTAAAGGCAATAAAGGAAAGTGTCATTCCTCCATTTTGAAAGGAAAATGTTTGTTCTCAGTTCAAAATATTGCACGTGTAATCTAAGTATGAAACAGAGTTTTTCATCCACACATTTAAAAGACCAATAATAAAAGCCCTATTTTATTAATATCCACTGCTGAACTTATCCTGTATGGATTTGTCTAATACAGTATACAAATGTGGCAAGTTCCATCATGCCATTTCAAAGTGCTGTACAAACACTGTACAGATGAACCAATGTGCATCTCCTGAAATGCAGCCAAATAACTGTCATTTTGCATACTACATTACAGATGCCAAACATCAGGACTGTTTTCTTCACTAAGTTCACACGGGAGTAGAAAACTCTTCAAGGAAAAAAAAAGAAACCACCAAAACTCCATCGTACTAAGGTCTTACAAACAGGCAGGTCATATAATTCTATCACCAAACCAAAAATGTGTTTGCTCTAAATGCCAGAGAAGTACTTCCAACCACCTGTATACGGTCCTGCCAACGAACGGATACTGCAATATACTCTAACCCTTGTTGATTTAGTTGTTTTGCCAAATTACATCATGTGTGAATTAATGGAGGTTTTGTCCAACACTTAGCCTGGACGACTTTTAGCAGTGTAACTGAGAAACACGCAAGTATGTGGGAGTTCCTCTTCCATATTATCAAACCATGCATTCAAATGAATGCTTTTTTCCCGTTTCTGTGGAATGCCGGGGACAGAACAGAGTGCCCAGCTTTGTAACCAGGGAAATATGATCACCCTAGGTATAGTTTATTTTAATTATTTGTATGGGGGGGTTGTTTTTATTTTTACAGTCTGTTATTTGAAGTCCATTTAAATAACAATCACAGAATATGCTGCACAATCGTAAATTCAAAATTTTAAATGTATCCTGTTCTGCAGATCTACACTTGGCATTTCCCAAAGAAAGAATTAGAAGACACTGTTTGGGCACCTGGTATTTCTTAATCTGCTGTAATGTTTTTGTCTATAAACAGGTACCTAATGGGACCCATCCCTGCCTTAACACAGGTAGGAGAACATTTTTTCTTCCACAAATAAATCACTCCCTGCCTGACCACACAATTCTCCTACTCACAGGAAATCTACCAAACATCTTTGAAATGCAAGCATGGGGAAAAAACTCATTAGCCTATTGGACCAGTGTGCGCATATGTCAACTTAAAATAAGGCAACTTAACTAAATAAAGTTAACTAAGTTGACTTAAGCCACATTGGAGCGTACACATGTGCAGCTCCTTGACATGGTGACAGCCATCATGTGAGCCCTCCCCTGCAGTAGCCCTTTAGAATTCACAAAAATAATGCGATACAAGATAAAACACCTCGGAAGTGTATTTTTGTGCCGCATTTAAGTTGACTCTGCTCCACATACATTCTTATGCTCTGACAGTTAAGTCAACTTAAAAAAGTTAAATAGACTTAGCTGCTAGAAAGGTAGCACGTGTGTACGCACCCTAAGTACCAAAGACTTAACACAGACAATGAGTCTGTGTCCACTGTAATAGAATTTATCCCTGCACCTCACAGGTGATGACTCACCTCAACAAACTTATTCTTCCAGTATCAGATTTTTACTGCATCTTCCTATCTGTTGGCTACCTGATAATTTCTCTTATATCTTGTTTATACTTGTACAGAAACTTTTACACAAGCTTTTTGTTCAATTTGCTACTTAGCCCTGCTGTGTCTGCTTCTCTCCCAGAGGCCTAAAGGATACATGTGATACCCAAACGCTTATATACAACTATTCCAACCAGGCAGTTGGTCCAATAAAAGATAGCACTCACAAGAATTCTTGTTTTTGTCTAAAAAGACACAAACACAAAGAAACCATTAAAGGATTCATATTCTCTCCCCCCTCCCCATCTGTTGCAATTATCTAACTTTATTTCTCTATACACTCGATAAAGTGAGGCCTTGACCCTGCAATTTGGTCTGTGCTAGAGGACTCCGTTCCCCCATATGTATTCCCACTGACATCACTGGGCACAGAAGAGTATTCAAATGTGTCCAAATGTTATACAGTATTTCAGTGAGTAGACAGGGATAACTTGTGAAAAATAATGACCTTTCAAAGATGACAACTGAAGAGAGCAACTCCTTTCATACAACTTTCAGAATAGATTTTCCAGCTGTAGAAATACATAATAATAAGTTAATGCTTAAGATAATGTGCCTGTAGAATGAAGATTAACATTCCATGCCTCTTACTGTAAAAATAATGTTTTGCTTTTTTAGAGAATTATCTGAAATACAGAGGAAAACAATTTTACTTCTCAAGCTTTACTACATTTAATAAACTATGATAGCAAAATAATTGCTTGTTATATAAATTACACATTTGTCTTTAAAAGCCTGCATCTTAGATATGGACAGAGATCTTATTTTAAAGACAGTTATTACCAGCAAACAATGAGGAAAACTATGGCTATCTCTTACAATGACAAAGCCTAAGCATATGGAATATGTGCAGAACCACTTCTTTTTGGTGTGGAGAGGAAGAAAGACAGTGTGAAGTCATTCAAGTGGAATGATAACTAAACCAAAGCCAGATCAAAGGAATGAAGAAGAAAGGCTGAAATGTGAAGCTGAAATATTTATTGCCTTCAAAACATCATTCCTGTCCTGTCCCTGGGCACTTTAATATTTCTAAGTTGTGAGAAAGCATTCTAACTTGTATTCATCACTGCAGAGAAATAAACCAAAAATTTAAAGTGGAAAACAGTTTTATTTTTAGTCAGTGATTTTAAGTCTAAATTGAACTTAACTGCATCAGAAAAAAAGGGTGAAACCACTTATAAAATGTTTACAGTTTACATAATTTTGGATGATATACAAAACCTGGTCCGCATTCTTTCAAATATGCTGTTTCAGTGAATGTTAATATAACTATTATTTTAACTGTTTTGTCATAAATTATATATGCTTTTATTTTTGTTAAATTATATGTTGATAACAAACTAAAATACCAGCTGAAGTCACTAATTAATTTGTAATGCATATTCCGTAAGTATTATGAAAAAGAATAGAAATACAATTCAGGTATGTTCAGCAAGAATGTCCTGGAAATTAATTATTAAGCCGACCATGATTAAAGATAATACTTTCTATTTTTATTTTTTACTATTCATGTTTTTGCAGTGCCTGGGAACACTCGTCATGAACTACGACCCCCCTGGTATTAGGGGCTGTACAAACATAGAACAAAAAGATGGTCCTCAAGGGATGTCAAAGTAATTGAGATGTGAGGTAAAAGCCTGACAAGAGTTTTAACTGTGTGGCTGGAAAGGAAAATCTGTATCTTACAGATGTCAGGCAGAAAAACACGTTAAGGTTTAGACATAGGCTGGATATGATGACCCAGCAAGGGGTCTAAAGAGAATATGATGTCCAAGCTATGGGACTGAAAATCAAGCAAAAAGGTGAAGCTGTCCACTGTGATTGAGAAAGAAGAGAGAGGAGAGGGTTTAGGGACAACAATTAAGAGCTGTGTTTTAGGCATGTTAAAGTTGAGGTGACAAGCAGACTGCCATGAAGATATGTCAGAGACAATGACAGGTTTCAGTTTAGACAGAAGCAGAGAAGTTTGAATAGAGAGGCACAAGTCATTGGCATGGAGACAACAGATTATTTAGTTTTTGCCGATGAGATTACCCAAAGAAGAAAAAGATGGTAACTCAAGATATGGATCTAGTAAACCCCACAGAAAATTGGAAGAGAAGGAAATCAGAATGAAAGATACACTATGGGAGTGATTAAAGAGATAGGAGGAAGGTGTCATGGAAACCAAGGCAGGAGAAGACAAAATTTCAAGAAGATGGGCCTGTCAGTGGCAGGTCAAGGAAGATGAAGATGGTGCAAATACTAGGATATTCTTCTTTCATTTACATGTACTTCTACAAATTCAAGGCAATTCTAAGTCAAATGTCTTTATTAATTTCTTCAGGTTAAGGCATGCTCAGGTTTGCAAGATCATGTGCATCAGTGAAGGCCAATGTTTTTGGCAGGTGTGCTACAAATCAGCTTTGCACCCTCCCTGAGTGCCACTTCAAACCTCTTCCCATGCCTTGATCTGCTTTGTGTTCCATGCCTAGTCTGCTGCTTTTTTCTGTTCCCCGCCCTACCTGCAACCGTGCTGCCTGCCCCCTCCCTGATCCATCACGTGCCACACACACATGCTGCCAGTGCCATTTGTGGACCCATGCTGCAAGTATGCCATTCCTAGTATAACAATTCAGATGCAATTAAGCTGTACAAATCATAAAGCAATATTTTTATTTTACGATTGAAATGACTTGGAGCAATATATACTTTCTGCTCATAATTAATATCTCCATCCTCTGAACTGGTACATCACACTTTATGTGAAAAAAAGATCTATATGATTAGAGTTTTCTTTTAAACATAAATCTCACTGGTACTAGCAGGTCTTTAGAGGAATCTGTGAAAGAAAACGGCAGCCTGCAAACAGTTAATGGGACACTTTTTTCCTTTTACAAAGTGAGACTATGAAATAAGGTTACCACATACTTTCTGTCCTCTGCTCATGCTTTACATTGTGCCCCCTAGAGTGAGGGTTATGTCAGCATGCTCGCTAGAGCTAGAGTAATGTTTACAATATACTGGAAACTTTGACTGCCTTTGCTCTAAATGGTTTCAGATGCTCAAATAGAGTGCAGCGTGGAGAACAGCTGGTTGTTTTTCCATTTATTCCTAGGGAAAAAAGCTGTCCTACAGAAGAAAATTATATTCAAACTTTTCAGCCACTTAAACATTACTATGGGTTTAAATCACAATGATTATTTTTCTCAACATACTATAAAACCTTGTACCGAACGAAACAGAGTACTTTTTTAATCAACAAAATAGAATGATCAACATGATGTACATGAATATAAATTTGTAACACTGCTCTTTGTTGCAACATTTGGAATTGAAGACAATGCCCTCTCATATTTCTTTAATTATTTCCTGCTTTCAATATAGTAATAGTTTTTCCATTCCTACAGGAGTTCTTCCAAATACACATAAATTCTTCATTTTCAGGGTAAAATGGAATTAACTACAGGAAAACAGTTAGATTTGTGCAATTATCTCTAAAATATTAACATATAAATATAAAGCAAATATTCAGAGTCTGGTTTTAACTAAGAAAAATCCTAGTTAAAGCTACAACTTATTTACTGACCTCCACATTATACCTAGTCACAGTGCTGCTACATACGCAATCTATAAATAAGTATGCTTTTACAGGACCTGGGCACAACTGGTAAATTTGTAAATCATTTTTACATCAGTGTCAGAATATAATTATTCTGGGTTTTGATTTTTAGAAGAATTTACTTTGTTGATTTTGCCTTACAGTTCTTCTGGATTCCTTTCTTTACGGCACCAGAGCAATTTTCTCAACTGCCAAAAGTGGTATCATGAAGAGATACCTATGAGTTTCAAGCAGGGAATAAGTATCACTACCAGAATGATTTCTGAGGTTTGTTTTCTTAATTCTTTGTATTTAATTCAGTTTTCTAAATTATTCTGGCTTAAAACCACCTGTGAAAAAAAGTAATTTCTAAAACCCAATGGAAATCAAAAGCTCCAATGAAATGGACTTTTATACATTATAAGAAACCAATATTGGTAGGTTATTTCTAGAATACTGGCAATTCACATTATTATTCACGTAAAATGATGTAATTTGTCTTCTCCAAAATAAAACGGTTTGGATTACCACTACTTGTCCATTACTCTTTTTTCCATCTCCTTTTATCATCTCTTTTAATTGCTTGTTTTTATTTTTCTTTGCCCGCATCCATTTCTCACTCTGTTTTTTTGGCTCGTATATACTTGCCATCTCTTTCTCCCAAGTGGGCATCATGTTCCTCACACTGTTTATCAACCACACTTATTAGGACAACCCAAAAGGAAAGGATGAAATGGATGACTGCAATGTTCAGTATAGGAAAAACAACCTCAAAAGCTCAAAGACCCTATGTAAAGTTCCTGGTTTCTACATTTGACCCTAACTTCTGTGCATCTGATATAAAGAAGAGAGAAACTCACAAAAACAAAAAACAAACAAGGGTATTGTAGCTTGTTCATAAGTAAAAGAAAACGATGTAGGTAACAATAGAACAGAGTCATTGCTATAGCCAAAGAAAGAAAGGTTTATAAAACCACCAAAAACATAAGGCTGCTGTTGTGTTCTCTCTCTCTCTCTGCAACAATTTGGGTCCCCACTGTGATGGCGTTCAACAGGCCTATACATCAGTGCTTGTTGGAACTACACAACCATCCTCACAGCACAAACTGCCCAGAGTGGAGGTTATGAAAAGACCACATGTCCCCCACTATACTAGGTATGTCCGCTAAACCACAGATTCTCAACAAGACTAAATCTCTGAAGGAGCCAGAGAAGAGAAGACATCTTTAGACGATGCAGGGGCTTTACTCCTATCCAACTGAACCCTACTACTTTTGAGCATCATCACATGCACCAAGGCAACACATTTTAACAGAAAGCTTAATCCATTTAAAGACACACCGAGTGGAAAGTGCATTCCCCTAACATGGATCCCCAAAGGCTACAGCAAGTCTCAGTGATTTTCTAAATGCATTAGTATAATTCAAATAGGGACTCAAAGTGCCCTTGACATAGTCTACTTTGCCTTTGGGAAGATTATTAATTATCTAATTTAGGTATAATTCAGATGTCTCTTTTTGCAAGAATTTAGGATGTAGATGCGAGAGCACCTGAAGTCTAAAGTTTTCTTGCAGAGGTTATTGTAACTAAATTTAATTTCTTACAAACATAAGTGCCATACTAAGTCAGACCAATGGTTCATCTAGCTCAGTGTGCTTTCTCCAATAGTGGCAGAGTGGATGCTAGATAGAAAGCTTAAGCCACATAGATCTAGAGTGATCTACCTCTTATTTAATACCCTCTTTGGCATCCACTATTATTGTTTTAGTGATGCGAGAGGAAATATCTCCAACCAATAGTTCAAATGCTATTAACAGATGTGTTATCCATGAATTTGTCCAGTTTTTCTGCACCTGACTATGCTATCTGCCTCTGCCACCTCCTATGGCAATGCATTCCACAAGTTAAGTACACCTTGCGTAAAAAGCACTCGCTCTTGTTAGTTTTAAACCTGTCTCCTATTAATTTCAGTTCGAGTTCTAGTATTCTGGGACCTGATGAATAACAGTTCTCTGTTTACACAGTCCACATCCATCATGATTTTACAAACCTCTATATTTCCTCCCCCTCCTTTTTCAAACTGAAGAATCCTAGCCTTTTTAGTCTCCCTTGGTATGTATTTAATTCCATTTTAGTAAGAGATGGAATAAAGATCTCTTTCAAGGATTTAACAACTGTCCATACAAAGTTAAGGTCCTATAGCAAGACAGGTTTGCTGACAGTTACTAGTCAGCAAATTATCTACTGGAAAATGATATGTGAGATGACAGGCAGTCCATTCTGATTAAGACAAGAACTGGCTGAGAGGTTATATATATATATAAAATTATGATGGAGGAAGCAGTTTGCTATCTGTTACTTTTTCAAATTTTACATAAAATACTGTGCAAATGGCTTTCAGGACTACTGCTGAATTTTTTACTCTACTTGAAAAGTATGCCAGATCAGAAGTAGTTAACATCCCGCAACTCAAACTGCAAGGCAAAACTTCAAGCTAAAACCAGTTTCTTGAGCTAGAAGTTCCAAGTACAGTCTTCCAACCAATTGAATGCATTTATGATGATTACAAAAGACTGAAAAGGAGGACTGAAATAACCTTTCTTCAATATACTATCTAAGAGTTCCATTGACAAGGTATAAACTTTTTTTGAAGACTACTCAGGAGTGTTCTCATCTCAACTACATACAGTTTGTTGTCAAAGAAACCGATTTACAAAAGATCTCATGCATGGCCATAAGCTTATTAGCCTCAGGTTTAGAATCTCACTTAATATAGAGGATTAATTCCCAGGATTATACTTAGGCCAATATCCCTAAGAGAAACACTTTGATGAGAGCAGAAAAAAGGAGATTCTCTGGGTAGATGTAAGCATGGATGTCCCAATTTAGTATTCAGATGGGTACTGAATCAGTGCACATGTCATGGTAAATTTAAGTCCTTCTGAGAAAGGGTGCTAATTAGCCAGTTACTCAGGACACAGAAATCCACACCCTGAAACCCAACAATGTCTACCTCTCTCACAAGATATTCCCCAAATAAGTTTGGCACTGTAGGAAAGTCAAATGACACCTCCTTGTATTGTTAATATATAGGTGCTAATACAAAAATGAAAGCTGTAAGTCAAGATGAAAATGGGATCTTTTTAAGTGGAGTATTCTACATCACACTTGACAGAAAAGAACAGAAATGACAGCTGCTAGTGTCAGCACATGGAAGTTAAAGAATACAATTCAGCTACTGTAATGGGACAAACAGTAATATGTCTTCTTCAGTATGAGGAAGAATCCTAAATAAAAAGGAGCCTTTCTACACTGCTGAGATAATTCTATGGCTCTATCCTTCAAAATAAATCCCACTCTGCTCTGATCAGATTTGCGCTGGGAAGATCCCAAAGGAAAACTATGTACATGGAAAAGGTGGATTGGAGGTTGGTGGGGAGCAGAACCGAAGCCTACAACCAAGGTGAATGATGTCTAATACACAGAGATTGTACGACTGAAATTGCTAACTAAAAAATATTTAACTAGATTTTGGTAAACTATTTAGCCTTTCATTTTTAGTCATATTCTGTAAATTGGAAAAATGTTGGTACCACTAAAGAGTACTTAATAATCTTTGTAAAAAAAAAATGTTTCTTTATAGTCTTCTAGAGAGCGTTAATACTTAACGTTTAGTTTACATCGCAAATTGTACATGGTCTCACCTAAAGAAGAGTGCAGCACTTTATCAGATCATTTTACAAGTTAGATTCAAAGCTAAGTCAAGTCAGTATTCATTTTGGATTTGATTAAACTGAAATCTCACGAATAGATCTTATCAGAATTTGGCCACAATAACAGAAAACAGTCATTTCCTGTTTTTATATGCAACTTAGATGCAAAATCAAAGAGCCAAATCCTGATGCAAGGGTGCTTGTAAGAAGTTATAATTGACACCTACCATGTTGTTTATTAAGTAATATAACCTGTTGCATTTCTACAGTAAACTTTAAAGAATCCAACATTTACAAAGCTTGTTTAGAGCTTTTCTGCCAACTATCTAATCAACACATCACCAAACTACGAATATCACTTATGAATTATCACATATGAAAGAATAAGAATGACTGAAAAGATAAAAAGGCCAGATTTTCTCTTAGGTGATTAAAATTCAAAATATATATGCCAAAGTCAGGCTAATTATTTTTGTGTTTACATCGGTGGAGAAAGATGTCCAGTAACTCAAAAATGTAGATGGAAAATATCTAAAAAATGAGCCAAGTTTAAAAAAAAAAAAGAGAGAAAATTACTGATAATTACTACATTTTGATTTGGCTTCCAACGGTTATGTCCATTCTTATTGCAATGCTTTGGATCCTCCCCCAAATTCTGATTTGTCATCTAAAATTTTGATGTCATCTAAAAGCCATATTAGCGAGTTTTGGAAAGTTCCATAATAAATGCAAGCCTGACAGCAGATGAGAATGCTTTGTCAGGCTCTGGAAAGACTACCCTTCAAAACAATCACATCGTATAAATTAGTTCTTGGTTCTAGAAAAGATCAGATGAGGAGGACTGGGCAGGCAATGGAGAAAAAAAAAGATGTTGCCATTTTCTTGTGTAAGCAAACAATTTTATAGACGAATTTAAGCAAACCAGCTGGGGAACATTTGCTCTGTATCATTAGCACCTGAAATTCCTTAGACTTGGCTCTCAAGACAGGTAAAAGACAAGACGAAGCCTGAGAGTAAGAATGCTATGAAACACTTAACTGGAGATCACTTGCATTTACTTTTTTGTCAGCTTGACGGGTGGTTGCAGATTGCACCTGCAGAGGCAACGTTTATACCTCCCTTCCCACTCCATGCATTTGAAAGTTGTTTCCTCCAGCCAGGCTTATTTTATAAGGTCAGATGATGAGAGAGATTTTGGAAACGTATGATTTTAGTGGTACAAAGAACATGCAACACTAATTGGAGGAACGGGCATTCTTAAAATAGAAAAGCACTGGATCAGAACTCATATCTGTGCAAAGTCTGCAAGTCACCACCACTACATACTGTTCATGAATACAGCAACAACAGGATGAATGTTGGCAGAAGAAAAATTAAATTATGGGAGTAAGCACCTCGGGTGCCTTCTGATCCTTTCAAGGATGCCATACAATGTTACCTCTATTAGATGTACAAACACAATTCACAAGATAAACCCAGAGATTTAAAACTGGATTCCTATTTGAAAAGTATTCTGACCTATTGTGGGCTTGTGCAATTCTTTGCAACAGAAGAATTGCTTTATTATTTTTCTGTACTTAAAAAAAAGTAAAACCTAAGAGCTGGGCCTTGAGTCTAAAAACATTGAGAATCACTGAATTATGGTGTGGGTGTCAATAGGGACAGTCCTGTAGAAAACCTTATCATCTTTGTTCCATACACACCTACAATTATTTCATATAAATTCCTTTTTTTAGAATGATCAGTTGCACACATACTCTGGATTCCATAATGGCAGTCATAAAATGTAGATACAATATATAGTACGGAGACAATATGTGGTATTCAAGCTCATATAAAGAGCATTGCTTCTTATCCTTATTCTTTTGATGTCCTCCCAAGATGTGGATGATGTCAACATCCCCATATTGTACACCTGTAGTATATATAAACATTAGAAATGTGTCTTTCCCACTCCGCTCCCTCCATTTGACAGCCCACAGATTTTATTTTAATCTCTAAAGCTTGGTAAAGAAAAAAGATTAAACCTGTTTTGCATGCTAGCATGAATTGATGCCAGCCCTTGGACGTATGTGCATTTGTACTGGCAGAAAGTGAATCACTGGCACCGGACAAAAGTAATTTTAATGTGAAACCCTTGGCATGTTATTGTTTATAAATACCATCCTACCATTATAGTCTTAATATTTCAGTTTTAAGGAAAAATATGTACTCATCAACAACAGAAATTCTGTTTTTGTATTGAATGTTCAATTCCACTAGAGTTCCAAGAAAATACTGTGCCTACCTCCTGTTCATTAGCTCTAATAAAATTCTTAACTACCCTGCACATATCCACCCTTAACATTGATCCTTTATTTGCCTCCTTTACAAGGTTTCCCTGTATCACCCCACAAGTTTAGAGATTTAATTATATTACCATATACAGGATGGAGAATCCGAGAACAAATTACTAAAACACAGCAATCAACAACCCTGTAGGAAGTAACCCAGGTAGTGCCTTACCCTTTGGGGTAATGCAGAAACCAAAGGATTATATAATTTACACTTGTAGGAATGGCATGAATTAAGATTTCTGTTTTAGCAAATATAGTCCACCCATTACGTAGACCAATGAGGGCCAACATTTTTTGGCAGGTTTGCCACAAATTAGCCCTGCATCCTCCCCAAGTGCCACTCTGATACTCATCCCCTACCCAGTCTGCTGCTCTGATTTCTGCTCCTTGCTTTGTTCTATTTGCTGTCGCCTTCCTGATCTGCTGTGTGGCACACAGAGGCAGCCACTGCCACTTGTTGAACACTCCTAATGTAGGCCAACTATTTAGTCAGGCAGGCTTGCATACTGAAGGAAAGGGAACATGACAAATGCCACTGTAGCTCCTTCTATTACTGAAAAGAGGGTGAACAAAAGATTTCCCCTTTTCTCCCTCCCAGTAGCCGAGGTGAGCCATACCTAGGTGAAATAACCATGCTGAATTAGGCTATACAAAATTCATAGCAGAGACGAGCATCCTTTATCCCCATTTTCGAGATAGATAGGTACAAAAGAATGCCACACAACTGACATGAACCTGGGGTGGATATGGAGCTCCATAGCTCTGGTTCCCAGAACTGAGCTTTGACAACCAGGCTATATTACTTAGTATAATTTTCCCTCAACCAAGAAAACAACTTGAAAAATGTTATTATAGGCCACATGTAGACTGTAAATTTATCACGCCCAGCAGCCTTACCCTCAAAACACACCTTGCTTTTCCTTGCAAGCTGCCTCCATTGTGCATATGCTACTTAGCTCGAAGGCAGGTTATCAAGTACTAATTAACCAGTTCCACGATTCGAAGCTGCATGGAAACAGTTATACTGCTTCTGATTTGGCATGTCTGAGGGTGCTGCTGCCTGGCATGGTCTAGACATAGCCATAATGTCTTTACCTACCCATTTGGCCCTGATCTTAAGTCTACTGAAGTCGCTAAAATGACTTACATTCCTTCCATCAGGTCAGATCCATAGGGCATTGTTGAGTACACTTTTTTTCACTCTCTCCTGTACTTACACACTTTTGGGTACAAAAATTAAGATTTCTTCCATTCAAATTTCAGGTTTCATCACAGGCATTTAAAGTACAGTGCTAAAATAATGTTAATTATGTTAACAGACTTTTTATACTGGAAATCAACTTAATTTAGCCTCTGCACATCATCGCCCCATCAATAAAATGAGGAGGATGCCTCCCTAGAGCACATTAGATTATAAAGTGATATCAGATATTATGCTGATAGAAAGTATATAAGTACGTTACATAGACAAGTGCCCACATCTTCATAAAGCAGGGTATTATTTAGTCTGTAATTAGTGTTAGAAGAAGGTAACTCAAATGTTACATTTTTCATTTTTTCCTCCCATATGTAAAGGTATCTCCTCTAATAACAAACATACATGGTGCTTTTCCTTACTTTTTTAAAACATCTGCTGTGCTAGTTTACCCGTTTGCAAGGTCCTATAGAGTAATATAACTTAACCTCTTTACATCCTCTGCCATCTTTCGCAGTTAAAGGAATTAGAACCATAAGGACGTAGCCCATTAATGATCCACCCACTAACAACAAACTATTGCATGTGACCAATAAACAAGGGATTGGAGAGAGAAGGCCATGGGAAACATGCAGAGGCTTAGATTTTGGTTGCAGAATAAACACAATTTAAAACTACTTCCCTGAGAAAAGCCCCATCACATATTGTAGTAACTTTCAGCTACAAGTAGATGGCTGTAACAAGTAGTGCTTATATTAATATACATTAGTATCCCCAAGACACCTGTAGCAATAATGACTGTTATAGAGCAAAACCTTTACAGAAAACATGTTTCTGACCTATAATTTTTCAGTGTGAATGCGGAAAGCACTTGAATAAACTATGCAGATTTTTAGTCAGTAGAAAACTACTTTAAAACAGAGGCAGAGCTATCTATTTGGAGTGAATTATACTTTTAAAAATGCTGAAGTTTACTATGTGGCATGCTGTCTCAAAACATTTTTATTATGTTTTATTATCATCCTACCTGGATGCGTTTGAAACTCTTCAACAATGCTGCCTGCTGTCACACCACTGAAAGATCACTAAAATGTCTATCACTTCTTTTTTTATGCATTTGCAGTTGACTAGCTACTCAAGATATAATCCTGTGGCCATTTCAGAATCAAAGTGCATTCAGATCAAAGGAGTCTATGAGAAACGACTGACGCCCCTACTGTGTTCTGAGTTGCAATTCCACAAGGCATAGTCTCTACTGAAGATGGTGAACTATTTTTTTCCTCCCATCTCCAGGGGAAATGGGGTTGTTCTATAAAGGTTTACTGGGTCTCCCAGTAAAAAGGACTAGCTTGTAATTACTTACTTTCATTCTGAAAATACTCAAAGAAACACAGCAAAACACAAGATTTCTCATATGAAAGTCTACTTCAACAGGCAGATCTGGGTAATTTGTCTTGATAGGTGTTGGACCCACTCTTAAGTTGCTGATCATTTGAAATGAGCAAGTGAGTAAACATAAAGAGGGCGCCTATTTCACTGACAGTGGCAAATAAGCATTCTTATTTAATAATATATTTTAAGTATCAAAGAAAATTCTGGTGAGATGCACTGATAGTAAATGGCTTCGATGCATGGGAAGTGAGCCTTGCAGAACTAGAATTCCTCAGTTCTGAGCATGTGCTCAGCTTATCCAAACAGCCAACTCTGACTAACATTTCCATCAAAACTACAGCAATATCAATATAGATATACAGAGAATTAAAGGACTCATGTATGATTCACTATTTTCTCTCTCTAGTGAATCATGCACAACAGTCCTTTACATCTCTGACATGTCTATAATACAACCATAGTTTCACACTCTTTCACACCTATTACTGCAGGCTGTCAAGGAAACATGTTGCATAGTTGAACATTGAAAAAGGTTCCTTTTCAACTGTAACAGCTGCACTTTTTAAAAGTGAAAGCTTATATTCTCAGAAAATGAAGGAATACATCAGACCAACAGCAGCACAGAAGATTTGCACCACAGAACTAAAGCTAGAAATGTTAAGGTAGACAGAATATAATTATGTATAGTGGATTTATCCTGGAACACCATGCTGTTGTGAAAATGGCCATCCAACCAGAAACATGGGTTACAGTTCATTTTGATTTCTATTCAGCAATAAAATGACTACTATACAACTATACACATAAACAATTAATATGTCTTGGTATTCATTTTTAAATAATTTTATAATAATATTTTTAAATTAATAATATTTTTATATTAATTTTTAAAGAATAAACGATTTTAAAGGAAGGAGGAAAGAATTTATTTGCAAGCACCTTGTATTTTGAAATAAGGGCACTTGAAATGGAACTGGCCGTGCGTGTAGTTTGTGTATATAAATTAATAGCTGAAATACCTGAAATGAAATCTGCCTAATCTAAGGACTCTTTCATCTGGGCAAGTTACAGGAAAGCTACCAAGCTAGGGTGTGAAATTACAGAGCATTAGCTATTCTATTAAGGACTAAGTAATTGATTAAGGATTGATCATGAATATCAAGTATTAGTTCCTATACTTCCCCCATGTGTTCCTTGCAGATACCTGTTATTTTTCTTCTTATATATGGCTTGTATGTTCTTTAGGGCAAGAAGCCTCCCTTAGTTATACATTTCTACCCATGATGTTTAGTAGTCCAATCACAGCAGGATCTGAGTACCATTGCTGTATTTATCTTCACAGTTACCTAAACCCAAGTGTATAGATGAGAAACTGAGACCCAGCTACTAAAGCTCAAGCACCTAAATATCTCTGAGGATATATCTCTGGGCCTAACAGACTTCCTCAAGGTCACAAAGGAAGTGTGTGGTGAAACAGAAAATTGCATGCATGTCTCACAAGTCCTAACCTAGCATCTTAACCACTAGAACCATTTAGTTTCTACAGTACCTTGCAAAAGAGGAACTATTGGGTTCTGTTACAATACAAATAAATAGAAGTAAATAAATAAATACATTTTATATATTTAAACACACACACACAAGAACTGTACCCATCACCCTAAAAATGTCTGGGGCAACCAATCTTCAGTATGGACTATTAGTCTGAAAAATATCACTTCTAACCTGAAGCTGGTTCAACTTTCTTAAAGCGTAAAGCACCTGAAACCACTGACTTTCATTTTGTTACATTCTTATCACTTAAAACAGATGAACAGATTAAAAAAGAAAATTATGCAGCTGACTAGTAAATTCCTGAAATAAGATTTTATAATGGAAAGCTGACCCATGCTAACCTATAGGAATGCTGTTATAAAGACAAACATATGTTCTACTTACTGAATTTGACTAAAAATTTATATGTTTCACTAAACTGCTCTTTATCGCATGTTTCACTTACTTCAAAGCTTCTTCCAGTTTGCGAATTTTCTTTTGAGCATCCCCTTTCTCCTTCTCAAGGTCATTTTGCAACCCATGAACCTACAATTTAGAAGAAAAAAAGGAGATTTTCACTATCCACCAAATTATTACTCTATATTCATTATGATACACAGTAAATTTCTTTTGCACAAGTATATGTAATAATCTGATGAAATATACATATCTGCATAAACAAACACACCGCTAATACATGTACACACAAATGTATATATGTACACATACAAAACTAACAAAATTCACTCCATGACACTCATATACAGAGTCGCTACAAGTGTCGTGCCATTAAGAACTCTATCTTTATTGAAAATATTCATCAGTTTATATTGTAAAATTTCTGAAACAAGCGTTATTATCCTATTTTGAAAGTTTGTACAAGAACTAACACGTTTTGGGTGCTACTATAACACAAATAGTGATAAACAGTCCACTGCCTTCCAGATGCAGTTAAAGCTGTGAATTTTGATCTTTATAGCCTTACAATGATAATGATAGATCCTAGCTATCCAGAAAACGCTCTTTTTCCTTTCAAAGTAACAAAAATATAGTAGCTCTGACACATACTCCCTATAGTCAATGTCTGCTGGTCAAAAGCAGATTTCCTCTGTAAATGGCTTCTTACTCTGATGCTGTTGGACCAAGACATCAAGTGAGCTTTGGAGCAGGGGCTCACAATTTTTTTATTCCTGAGGCCCTCCTAGCATGCTATAAAAACTCCATAGTCCACCTGTGCCGCTCCCTGCATGGGAGAGGATCAGCCCAACTCGCCAGGCCTGCCTGCACGGCCCCAGGTGCAGCGGGCAAGGCTCAGGAGTGGGGAGCCCCGGGGGCCACACTCAGCTGAGAAGCAACAGTGTGGAACCTTGCCCACCCACCCGCCTGTTCATGGCGCCCCCCACAAGGTGGAGGTTGGGGGGCAAGGAGGGCACAAGGCCACCCCCACCTCTTCCTCGGGACTCATCTCAGCCCTGGGTGGCCGAGGTGACTCCTCCCTGTGCCAGGCCAGGCGAACCCCCTAAAGCCTGCTTGTGGACCCCCTGGGATGCCATGGACCCCCAGTTAAAAAACGCTGCTTTAGAGTTTGTTATCCTCCTGGGGACAAGGCAAAACACCCCTGTTCAAAGTATATTTGTATTAAACTAAGGAATATTAAGTATAAGGCTCTTTTTTTTTTTTTGGTTGTAACCATTTGGGGAGATTCCTGTTCTATTTTCTTTGTAAGAAAGGTACTTGCAAATTTAGGAAGTATTTTTATTGCTCACGTTTATTTATCATACAGTATTTCAATAAGTTATTACAATAAAAGTTATTTATATTGAAGTACTCAGACTTAAGAAACAACTAATTTTATCCATTTTACAGTGTTAGTTTGAAATCAGGCAGAAGGCAGGGCAGATCTGCACCTTCCAGACACACACACACCCGCACCCACACATGCACACGTGTATACATATACAGCATAAGCTTTTGGGAGCTCCAGCCCACTTCATCAGATGCTGTGAAAAGACATGCACAGAATAGTGTATAAAATGGAGAGAGTGATTTGAATACAAAAGACAGAAAGAGAGGAAGAAGAGAGGAGGGAAAGAAGCAGTGCTGGGAGACGCAAACAAGCAAGCAATAAACTGTAGGAACACAGGGGTCAAAAAGCTGATTCAAGTACCAGGATAAGAATCCAGAGTCCTTGTTTAAACCAAACTTAACACAATCAAGTCTGTGGACGATTTCTTATTCTGCAATTTCCAATTCAAATTGGTTTCTAAAGTTTTGCTGCCTAAGAACAGTTACCCTGAAGTCAGTGATGGAATTTAGAGCTGAGAAATTTTGGCAGCCATTTTGTTTCGAAGTGTTTCAGGCCATTTCAACACCCAAAACACCAAATCCAAATAGCAACGGAGGCTCAGAAGCATCTCCAAAATGACATTTGACCTCGTTTGACCCCAGCATTCTTTCCTGCCCAGGGCAGGGGGTCAGACTTGATGATCTGCTCAGGTCCCTTCCGACCCGAACAACTATGAAACTATGAAATGAGGCATCTGAAACGTTTTGAAAATGTTTCAGAAAATTTCAGAGTTTTGGAGTTGGGCTTGCAGGGAAACAGCTGCACACTGCTGCCCTGCTGCGTAACTCAGCCTCACAGGGAGCAGAGATTCGCGCCGGGGGCCTCCTCACTGCAGCTGCCGGCCCCGCACTGCCCCAGTGACGTGGGGCTGCCCAGGGCGGGCAGTGGTGGCAAGGAGACGTCCGGCATGGATCTCTGCTCCCTGCAGAGCCAGGTCACGTGGCAGGGCAGTGCTGGTCCCTGCCGCAAGACCTGGCTCTGCAGGGAGCAGCGATCCAATGCTGCGCAGGGTGGGCAGCGACAGCAAGGAGATCCCCACTGTGGATCTCTGCTCCCTGCGGAGCCAGGTTGTGCAGCAGGGCAGTGATGGTCTCTGCCATGCAACCTGGCTCCGCAGGGAACAGAGAAGAGATCCGGTGCTGCACGGGGCAGGCAGCGGCAGTGAGGAGATCCCAGCGTGACTTTGCTCCCTGCGGAGCCAAGCTGCCAGCAGGGACCAGCAGGCTTGCTTGCCGCTCTGCACTGCTTCCCTGCCCTGCAACCCAGCATGACAGGGATCAGAGATCCACGCAAGGGGTCTCCTCGCCTGCACAGAGGGCAGCGGTCCTCCCACTCTCCTGGATGAGCCACCCATGGCCTTGTTCTGTTCCCCGCTGGGGCCCTTGGCCCTGCCCAGCTGGGTAGTAGGGCTATGCAAAGCTTGCAGCCCGTTCAAAACAGATTCGGAGGAGGTTCGGCAGATCCAAATCTCCGAAACAGATTTGGCTGAAAAGAAACAGGACAGTGATCCAAAACACCAAAACAAATCACTGTCCTCCGGAACAGCTAAATCTGAAACCAAACTAAAACACAGCCATTTCGCACAGCCTTGATGGAAATGTCCAGGGAAGTTAAAGTGTTCTGCCAGAGGGCACTCTGTGTCTTTCTAGAGCCGGTTGGTGTTAACACATTCGACACAGAGGGATTGTCCTGTCTGAGAGAGCAGAGAGGCACTGTAAGCAGGTGAGGGTATATATGACCTGGACAAAGTTGCAGGTTAATGACATAATTGGAAGTTATATCCTGTATTATTTTGGTCCAGTAATGATGTGGTCTGTATTGATTGTGGGTGGGGGGACACAGCTGATACTTGGGTCTGCTGCAAGGGCTGGTGCCTCAGTGAGAATGGAAGTTAAGTAACCTGTTGCTTTAGAGAGACTATTGTAGGCTGGGGGGCTGTTTGTCTCTCACAGCTACCTTGAGACAGTTGTCTTTTTCCAGGAGGGATTGGAGACCATTAATGATATGTCTAGGGTGTTCAAGCTGAGGGCTGCAGTGACAACCAGAAGGCTTCTGCTGTCCTCATCACTGGGTTGGTATTGTAGCAAGTCAGAACAAGGTTTTAGTTTGGCTTTGTTGATATGAGTGGCTACAGTTTTGGGATTTCATTGTAGTTCCCTACAATTTAGTTACAATCTCTGCTCCAGATCCTTAAAGTGTACATCCTGTTTGGTGGGATCAGAGCAGATATGGCTATAAAGTGAAACTTTACTGTAGATCATGGATCTAGTGGTGTGCTTAAGGTAAAAGCTGGTGGTGTAATGGTAGTTGTAGTGGTCAATTTCTGATGCAATGTGGTAGCAAGGTGGCTTTTACAAACCTCCTCTGTAGCATCTAGGAAATTAATGTGCTGGATGGATCAGTCTAGAATTAGTTTAATGGAGGAGTGAAAGTTGTTAAAATCCTAATAAAATTTTTCTAGACATTCCTTCCCATGTGTCCATACTATGAAGAGGTCACTGATGTATCTTAAGTGTTTCAGAGGGAAGAGAAGGCAACTGTGGAGGAAAAGGACTTCAAGGTCATGTTGGCATATTGAGGGACCATACACATGCCCATGGCAGTACCATTTGTTTGTAGGTAGAAGAAACCCTTAAACTGAAACAGTTGTGTGCCAGGACAAAGCAAGAAAGTATAATGGGAACAGAAGCAGTGTCCTCACTGGGGATAATGTTCTTTATGGGGATGTTTGCATACAGAGATGTGAGTGACATCCACCGCAGCCAGCATGCACTGCCCTGTGCATGTCCTTTCATAGCATATGATGAAGTGAGCTTGGGCTCCCAAAAACGTAGACTAACTATATCAGAGATATATATAGTATATGCATCCTGCTTTATACATTTTATACATACACTGAATTCAAATGGAAGAGATTCAAAGGGTTCTGCATAAATATAAGTATTTGCTGACAATTTATATTGGTATAGTGGTATTTAGAGCAAAAATCAAACATTTGTTAATTTTAAAGTAATCAGATTGGCAAAAACACATCAACAAAAGGGAGCATATAGAATAAACAAGGGATGTGGTTGAAGAAGTGCAGAAGTCTAGTGTTCTTAAAAAAGATTTAAAAGTAGTCCAAGTGCCATCAGCTAAAAGGTGTTATAAGAATATGCAAACAATGGGAAGTTACTACTCAGACTGGAAAAGCACATTTGTAGTTCCACAGAAACCTCAAGTGGGGAAAAAAAAGAAAATCCATAAACTTACAACATTTGTAAACTCCTTTGACACGAACCACAGTATGTCAATACAGTTTAGTTGATTACATGTTATAAAAGCATTTGCACATTATGATGAAAATCAAATCCCAAGAAAATATCAAAGCATGAATGTATATTAATATCAATAACCTTGAAACTTTATAAAAAGATGTACCGGACAATACAATATGACACTCCAAGATCTCATATGAAAAATAAGAAGGTAAAAAACCCCCCCAAAGTTTACAGATTCTCTGGTAAAAGACTTTACTACAGGTGTTAACTATTTGGAAGTCTGAATAATTAGTTGGTTTCCAACAGGTTCACAAAAAGAAGGCTTTTCAATTATGGTAGTTAGGAGTAGGTGTTACTATCTTGCTATATTATATATGTTTAACAGCTGTCTCAAGAACTGCTCTTGCTAATCTTCTGTCACTGTTATTATATTTAGCTGCCTGCTTGGAATACAAGCAGTAGCTTATTTGTAAAAGGCAGGTGTTTCCTCTGCTTGTAAAACCATTTAGACTAACCAGTTCCTGATTCAGTAGATTAAGAACTTAATCAAATAGTGACATCATTACGGTTATTATCTAGTATATGTATGATGTTCAAGGATCTTAACAGGGAACTGTCATTGTAGATCAATAACAGTTATTTGATCATTTGTATGTACTTAACAAACAGACTGCAGCTGATGCTGTATGGTTCCTATAATAAAGGCAAGTTACTGGGGTTTTTTCTTTGGCATTTTACAGCCCAATCTGTGCTTTCTTTTATGAACACATCAATACCATGGCTCTTACGTACTTTTTTTTTCTCAGAGATTTTCAAAGTACACTGTTTCAACAATGTTTCTGAGCATGTGAACTTTAGCAGTTCACTCTACCAAAAAGTTTTCTTCATCTTGTGTATTGCTAAATAGTTACACAATCCTTGCTGAAATAAGTTTTATCTTATCCATTTTTTTAAATCAAAGGACATATTCCCTAGGGAGTAACAACCACTCTTACTTAACCTGAGCCATTTCATGAAGGGCAAAACACAAGACGAGCATGTGAGGAAATAATGATTCCAGCTAGAATGTGCTATTAGTAATATGAGATTTTTGCATCAGTTTACACTCATTTTGCAGCTATTATATATTTTTTATAATAATTAAACTGTTTGAATAAAGTGACGTGACCCTTACCAATATGACTCATTATTGTTAAAATAGCATAAATTTATACCTGGCATTTTTTTTAGTGTATGAGATGACAAAACCTTTCCTCAAAAAGTTTATATTAAGATAGCAATTCACAGTGGTGTTATAGTACTGTAACAGCTCCCAAATAAAAGGAATCACTAATTACTTCAAGTTTTCAGATAACATTGCATCTGATATCAAAAACAAATGTACTAACATTTATGGAGGCAAATCTGAAGCAACTCTCATTGCAGGTCCCAGTGTAGGCCCAGATCCCGCTACTTACTCTGCACTAGCAGAAACTGGTGCCTAGGCAGAGCCTCACTGATCTCAGTAGGGTGCTACAGGATCTCAAAAGTCCAGTCCTTTTTTTTTTCTTTTCAGGAATGGGACAAAAAGATTGAATACATGTTAGCAACAGAATTTTTTTTCAGCTAGCTCTTGCAACTGGATCCAGTTAGGGACAGCAGTGTGCTCCAGTGAATCTAGCTCAGGATCTAGTCCTTAACATCATCATTTAGAAAGTGAAAGTAAGGAGAACGAAACCAATAAACATTTAGTTTGAATTCTTCAGGAAGTTGAGAATTGTACATTGACCTGATTACTCGGGTGTTTCGTTAAGATTATGTTGGCTTAATTCAACAAGAATCCATCTGCAAAAATAACTATGAAGGAAAAATATGTTTCAAGGTTAGCCATCTCTAAGAGACTGCCTAAGATTTGTTGAGGGACAATGCCAGACCCACTGGCTCTCAGAATACTGACTTCATTTCCTGCAGTGTCTTCTGAACTGATTTTGAAACAAAGGGCTAAAACCTGGGAAAGTAAGAAAGCAAAAGAATTAGAAAAGTACTTAAAAGGGAGCCTCAGTAGAGTGAAAGTTGGTAGTTGTTTGAATGAATCAGAAGGAGACACTGAGGTATGTAAAGAAGTCAGTCATGCTTAAATTACTGCTAAGGGATGTTAAAACTACGTGAAAGTGCCATGCACACCACTTTAAAATCCTTCCCACAAGTTTTGTTCCTAATGCTAAGATAAACAATAATTTTAACATGACCGTTTTGCTGCTATGTATCATTGATCACAGGCGGCTAAAAAAAAAAGAAATATAAGTACTTAAATTTGGTCAGGTTTGTTGAACAGTCATTTCATAGAATACTGGAAAATCCAAGGCCCTGTCTGAGAGTCAAAGAATTGGAAATTTCCATTGTGAGATAGACAGAGGCACAAGGCCTGACACCTGAGAGTGTGTCCAGAGACACCAAAAAGGGAATAATCAAGTCTTGCACCACATAACAATTTACTGTTTAAAGCTGTTGATGTTTAAGTATAAAAATTAGTTATCAGTTAAAAATCAGTTTGTAAAGTGATCTGAAGATTATATATGCTCTTTAATTACTATTCACTATATTTCTACTCTCAAAATCATTTATCTCAGGGAGATGAAGAGCATATGTAAGTCCAAATAAAATACACAGCAAATATTTACTGGAAGAAAACAATTGATACAGTTGATAAAATATCAACAATTAAAATTCTCTCTCTTCCTAAAATATCAGCTGAAAGAATGAAAAATCATGGTAAGATCATTATGATCCATATACTTGTCTGCCTCCTCTTCATCAGGGTGTATTTCATCCTAACTGAATTAAAAAGTAGGCATTGTGTTTCAAGCTACAAGTATTAATACTTCTGGCAAACAAATTAATAGCTTTATCCATGTCTGAAAGCTGATCATTACTATTAGAGCTTTTAGGTTTCAACAGTTACATATCTGTTCTCTGCCCAATATTCACTTTTTAAGGATTTGTGGATTTCAATCTTTAGTTGCTACATAAAAAGACACATTTTGGAAGTGCATCTTACAATTACCTTTTTATCGTGAACTCTCTCCAAATTAAGTCTTTCCTGTTGAAACTTGTTTTCTTGATCCTGTAAATTAAGATTTTTTTTTTAATAAGCAAGCCACAAGTTCTGTAACTCTTCTAATACTCAGTTATTTGAAGATGCCTCTGAAAACAGCAGTGAGAAGACACAGGTCAAGTTTGGTCTTCGTCCATAACTCACAAGCACAGGCTACAGGGCAACAGAATTAGAACCTGAGGATGCGTAAGTGGAGAGTGCTTTCCTCCTGCTTTACAACAATTCATCCCACCAACTATGAACAATGTTGAAGTATTCCAAATATAACAGTAACTAATCCTCCTGTGCCTATAAAATGGCTGCTCTACCCCAAGTCAGGGGAGAGGAAGATACGATGTAGGAAAAGGAGATACTTGGGGCCCGAGCAGGGATGCAGAGAATATGTAATAGAGAGCAGAAAGGAATAACCTGCGTATCTATGAGAATTCAGAACATGTAACTGAATTGTTAAAATATAACTGTAAAAAAATAAAATTATGTTAACTCACACAAATACAAATATTGCTGTGAAAGACAGATACATGATTTATTATTAACTTTACTATATACTTCTCTATAATCTGCCGATACATGCTTTTATTTCAGTTCAACACACAGGGAATTAAGACAAACTGTCACAATATTTCTTTAAGAGGCTTAGTCAGAAATATAAGAAGTTTTACCCTTTTAAATGCAAAGAGATTGACGCCTCTTATTTTCACAAACTCCAAAATTTATCTTAGTTTGGTATTCTATTCATACAAATCATGGGAACGAGGAAAAAGGGCTCACCCTTAGCTGTTGCTGCCTTTGATGTTCTGATTCTTGTAACTGTTGTTTTAATTGAGACACACTCTGTTCTAATTCTTCAATCACATCAGATGCCTGCAGGGATTACAGGAAGAGGGAATGTTTGTCTTGTAGTCTCCATTACCTGAATAGAAGTGACTTGGTCTTTCTTTTTCCAATGGTCCATCAAAAATCAGAAAAATGATCAACTTGGAAAAGAACCTTTTTTTAAACAGCTAGTACTTTTTTTTAAAAAGTATTTCTGGACAAGAAACTTTTTTTAAACAGCTAGTACTTTTTTAAAAAATATTTCTGTGCTATTGAAAATATGAATAAGATCATAATAAAAAATAGTAATAGGCAGCTAATTTAATGGAGAAAAAAATCTGAACATAAAATGGAGAAAGTCATTCAGTGTTTCCCTAGCAAAGCTCTTAGCATTTTAGTAAATGAGGCCGCAACAAAACTGCTGTGGCTGTTCTAGATTTATCAACTGGTTTAGAAATAACTTCTTGAAAACTGGGACTGTTTTCTAATACATATTTGACCTATGTTGTAGGTACATATACTATCACCAAGGCTTGTTATTTATACAAAAATACTGAATTCTAACATTTTGGAGCTGAATACTGATATGGCCTAGCTTACTTTGCAAAAATTCAAATATACATGAAACAAAATGTTCCATAAATAATGGCTGGAAAATATACTAATTTATACCCGAAGAAAAATATTTTTCTTCATACCACTTCTCAAACTATTTATTGAAGAGACCTCATACAAGCCAGCAAGTCGGTGCTCTAAGTTTTCAAGCATAGTTTTTTTGGCACCTGAAACCTTACGTTCGTACATCCAAGATGAAGGCTCAGCTAATAACTACCTGACATACGCAAATACCACCTGCGCACACATTTCAGAATTTTTTTGCGCTCAAATTTGGTAATGCAAATGTAAACCCTAATGCTATAAGCAGGTATGCATGGGGACACTTTAGGCAACTGAAAAGTCTCACTGACTAGTTATTTGCACACATTAGTGCTTGCAAGATTGAAGAGACCACTTCTAAACATCTTCCTCCTTTATGTACATAAGTGGTAAGCAACCATTTTTATGCCTATTACTCCTGGAAAGCTGTATCCCTGTAAATATACCTTAGCTGCAGAGAGAGCGTGTTCCTGTTTTATAAAATTTATGTCAGCATCATATTTGCTTTGTAGTTGTTGAATATTCTGCTCATAATCTTGTATAATGTGATCCTTCTCTTTCTGAAGTGAGTTGCACCTACAAGTATTAAAGAAACAATAATAAAATTAGTTCCTAATTTTGGCTAATTTTCTTTTTTGCTAACTCCATTCACCCAGACACCCATCCCATTAAGTGAAATGTAAATAAATAATGAGTAACTAATATATTCATTTCATTGTAAATATTATTTTATGTGAGGGCTAAAAAAGCACCAGAGTGGGTAAAAATTTCACTGCGGTGTTTCAAGACTGAATTACTGAATACTGATTTCTTTAGAGACCAAAAAAAGGACTATTTCATTAATTACCTTGCCTTCACTTCCTGCAGGTCAGTGCACGCTGCTTGGTAACGCTGTTCCAGATCAGTCTTCTCTTGATATAATTTCTGGCGCTGTAAATTACTATTTTCAGCCTCTATGGTCAGCTGCTGGACACGGGCCTCCAGTTCTTTGACCATCTGGTTCTAAAAGAATAGATTATTGTTAAGAAACGACAGAAATAAATTTGTGCACACGCCTGATGTTATGCACCAGCCTAAAGCAACTAAGTTCTTTGGTGATCTAAAGACACAACAGATAGACTAGCAAAGCTGTCATCAGTCATGACAGGAAGTTTTATAATGTTCTAAAAACCTAAAATAGACATGTTTGAAATAAAGTAGAAATGTGTGACCTCTTCCCCCAAACTTGTACTTACATTCTATAAAGTAAGTCTTTTGTACTAAGAAGCAAAGCAAATATTTCAAAGAAAAAAAGACATGGAAAATAATGTCCTGAGCTCTTTCATTACCAGCATGACCAGCATTGACACATGTACATTTTGCAATGCATGTCAGAAAAATGAAACTCTGGGCCACTATCAGAAATGTGGGTATGAGTTGCTTAATTTTTATGCTTAAAAAGGACTACAGAAGTTGGTTGGTCTAATAAGGAATTTCATGATATTTGTATACATGTTTAAGCAGGTCAGATAATATCTGTAACCTTTAAAGTGTTATGGAATCCAATTAATTCAATCTATACATTTTACTGACATTAAATGTTTTATATAAAAAAAACTAATCATTAAAATAAAAGCATTACCCATGCATATGCCTAATAACAGCTCATTCTTGTAGTCAGTCTCTTATGGTATTACTTCCAAAGGAATAATGTGATATGGAAATAGGTAAGGACACTTTTTTCATATATAAGCTACACAAGCATGTATATTTACATATAAAAATGAAGTGTTGGATTGAAAGATTTAAGATATATTGATAAGATATATGCTACAGATGGGAGGAATATTAAGAACACTGACTTCTTAGCATAAATGTTATAATAATATTTAACCCTTTCAATAAGCCTTTAAATCATTCTACAGACATTTATAACCAGGAATCCTGGTTTTCTCTGTTTAATAAATGCAAATTCACTGGAACACCCCACCCCCCAAATTCTCTGATTAAAAAACTCAAAATCTGCAATTAAAATGAAATGCCACCGTATACATAGGTATCAATTGAACACAATGTTTTACTGATCTATTTACCATTTTAGGAAGCCTACCAGTGCCTCAGTCATTATAAATCAAATACATTCTAAATATCTATATATTTTGGTATTTGATTTTGGGTTTTATAACATGGAAAATCAGAGCTCCCCCTGCCCCCTTTGCTCACTGGGACACAGTTCCAGGCCCCTCACTCCCCAACCATACCCTCCCAGCCCTGCTAATGCCCCTCACTCCCCACCCACAGACCCCTACCCCCCAGCCCAACCAGAGAGGGCCCTCAGCTGCCAGGTCTACAGGGCCAGGGGCTAGGTCTACAGCCCCCTGCCGCCCACAGCAGCACCCAAGTCCCGACTGACGCATGTGGCACCTGCCTCGGAGCCTGGCTTCTCCTCCCCCATGACTAGCATGGCCATGGTACACAAAAAACCCAGATCCCTGCTAATAACACACGCATTACCATCTCCCCTTTTTAATTAATAAATGTGAGTATAAGAAAAGGGGGTGGGGGAAGAGAGGAAAAAAACACATACTGCCCAAGGGAACAAGACAAGTCAGCATAGGACCAGAAGCAGAACACATGTGTTCCCATCCCTCTATGCTGTCTCACCGTAACTTAATATTTCCTTCTAATGATCCCTTCCCAATTACCTTACAAACAGATACTGAACAGTTTGATAGTAAAAAACATTTTCAGAAAACATAACACATCACATGAAAACAACAGTTGACTCCAAAAAAAAAATAACAAACAACTCTTTTCTACCTTATTATTTCCTAAATGCATGTTAATTTGTAAGGAAGTGAGAAAAGAATTGCTCAGTAGGATAAGATGAGAAAAATAAGACACAGATGCCTTGTAGGATGTACAATCATAGTTATTTTTAAGTCAACAATGGTTTGGAAGCAAGGGGAAGTGGAAGAATATTTTCACCCTATTAAAGGAAAGTAAAAACTCCATCGGTCAAGTCAAGTTAGTTGAGTAATACTTAAATATGCCTGAAATGGTGTCTGACACACTCATGCAATCAGAATTGTATTACTCAAACTTTGAAAAGCAGCTTAAAATATTTTCTGAAACAGGCTACATAAACCCACTCTCTGTACCAATAGAAAGCCAGCTGCAGAGTATGGTTTGTTCAGACAACAAAGAAAGGTGTGTATTTTATTTTTAAGTTATAGGATTTGTCATGTACCAAGTGAAGATTGCTATCCTGTTTTTGATAAACATCAGCTTCAGACATCCTGTACCCAAAAGATTGAGCCATGTGATAAAATAAGGAGGATATACCACAATTTGCCAGCTGCGGTATATTTGGCAAAACATAATTTCAGCTTAAATAGCCAAAGCAAGAAATGTCTTCAGAGACAATTTTCTGCTAAAATAGTAAGTGAGGCACTAGAAAACCAACTCCAAAGAAATTTCTATAATGCAATATAACTTTTTTAATATTGACATGAAACAATCTGCAGTATTGAACATTTTAGAACATAACAGTCATTTTAAATCAGGTATTTTTTTAATACAGTCCATGAAGATTAGTTATTTTATTATGTATGTAAAGTGACTTCATGAGAGGGATTCAGCAAGAAAGGATGTCTTTCATATTTGTCCACATGAAAGCACAGCTATTTTTGCTATGCTTCTTAACTAAGGACCCTTCTACGAATATTGCTGAATCTACTTCGGTTGCTGTTGAGCTCTCCCCAAAGTGTCAGCATTCCCTCTAACGTGTGGTAGCTAGTGAACCCCTTTTTGAAATATGCATTGCATAACGTGGATCTTTAGACTTGCGCTACACAGATGTTGCAACTGGACATACTCCTACAAGTAGCTGGAGTCTGCACCTGTGACTTGAAAAAAAGGCTGATTAGCTAATGTTCAGAATAAGACCAGGTACCTCAAAGAAACAACTACCACTAATACTGATGAGCCACCCGCTATTATGATCAAACACAACTGAGGACCAAGGATACAATAATACAACGTATTCTGTGTAAACAATAAAGGTGCCCACAAAAAGCCAAAAAGCAGGATCACAACCTAAATCATTGGCAAAGCCAGCTTGATTCCTTCATTCCTACATTTTTCACATAAAAATCTGTATCCTCTTCAATTAGGGAACATGGTGGCAAAACAGTTAAAGCACGTTGCTACTCCCATGATGCAAGTTAAAGCCTTGCAGTGATCTCTGGCCTTAACCATGCCTTGTGTGCCCTAACCATGCTAGCCCAATGGGCCACTAGGCATATGAGGACCTTTGACCTCTGTTGCACTAATTTAAGTTCAGAATGATTCTACTGACTGATGGATTTAGACCATTAACTCATCCATTAATCAATTATTTACACAGTGCATGTATCCTCACATACTTCTTCCCCCCTCCAAATATCCTCTTTTACACACACTGGCTAACAGACCATTGCTATGGATAATGGGAAGGTAAAGCCTATGATAAAGATAACTGAAAATGTGAGGCACAGAAGAGTGGGTAATAAAACTTGAAAAAAACAACTGGTGATGACAAAACACATGGTCCTACATTTCATATCAAAGCTTCCTTCACTTGAAGCCTAATTTAATATATTTTTATAAAGTATTTAACTAGTAATCCGCTGCCGCTTCCTTGCTTTACAATTATAATGACAAATCACAGACTTCATAACCACTGCTTTATGCCCTAAATTATTGTAAGTCTTTTTCCAGGAAACAAATACACATTTTATGGGGGAAAATATTTGTCAACACCATTAAACAAAAGTTATAGCATTCAGCCAATTCACTTCTTCATAATAAATGGCATTCTTGACAGTATGAACCTCTATGAAAAAGGAAAAGAATCTGAAACAACAGAAAAGAGAAACTAATTTCCAGTGACAGTCTAGTCTTTCATCTTAAGCCATGCCTTGAACTCTACCTTGTTTAATTATTAAATCAGGAGCTGCTCAGCAAGATCTGTCTCGTTTTGATGGTTCTTAAATTCAATGCTGCTGACAGACTGTGTCCATTTTCCCCCATATTTACTGTTACCTCTGACAAGGTCTGAATGCTAATTTTTAAATTCAACATTCATTAATAACAGAATAAAGTTTTTTATCTGACATTGGTCTTTAGCTCATTCAAGTTATCACTCTTCTTTGTCTTCTCTTAATGGAAAGTACAACGTACCACCTTGGGAGCAACTCTCTGGTTTTAGCTAACAATTTTTTACTTTATAAACTATATACACAATAGATGTACTGCAAAGGTGTCACTACTACATTGTACTATTTTGTATTTTAACAATATACAGTGGAGTCCACCCTAAAGTTTAAGATAGGGAATGAAGAATGAATTGTTTTCTTAGAGTATGCTAACACATATGTTACTGAGGGTTAGTTACCTACTGCTTCTTTCTTCAGATGATTTTCTACCACCACTAGACTTAACAAAAAGAAAAAAAGAAACAAAAAGTGTCAACTGTGTGTAGGCTTCAACACTTTGGGGAAGGCATTATCACTGATGCCAAAGTCAGTACCCCCTGAAAAGCCGCAGCAGTACCTTCCACACATGTGGCTCTCAACATCTGAGACGTGGTTATAAAAATACCACTCTGATTATAGATATCAGATGTAGGTATTTTAACCCTTCATTTGTGAGAAGAGGCCTGAAAAAGATTAAACTGGAGGGCAAAGTCCAAGTACCAATGGAGGTATGCCTTCCTGATGCTATTAATAAAAACCTGAAAGTCTGTTCTGTTTCATCATCCTGATCATCCTTGAAAGAGTATTCCCCCAAAATGAAAAAAAAGCAAAACGAAACAAAACCCCAGGATTTCCTAACAAGCTAGTCCATGAAAAAGGCATTAAATCAGGTAGAGTTTCTTTATGTGTATTTTAAAGATAACGGTAGCTATAACAACTGGATACATCTTTTTAATGAAGTATAAATCTAAACAGTTAATTAACAGGTTTGGTGGTTTTTTTGTCTGGACCAGAAACTGAGTAACACTTGGCATTCTTTGACTATACACATATGTATCTTCATAAAATGGTTTGAAGTACTGTATACTTCAGTTACCATTTATGTTAGACACAAATTCCTGCTTAGATTAACTGCCAGAACATTGTCCTTCACTGGATGATGGACAGCGACAAGAGTGAGACGATTCTTCAGAAGTTAAATTGCTTCTCAACCAAGGGATTTAATAAAGTCACCTACACTGTTGATAAATGTAATGTCACAGTGTATTGTCTGTCAACACTCAAACCATTTTCCCTTTAGGCAAGAAAGGAAAGCCTTAAAAGCAAAATAAGTTCCCTTTAGCTCTAAAGACATTGGAATATTCATATTTTCACAAGTTTTCACAGATACTGTAGAGCCAGTTGAGGAGAAAAATGAAAATGCTGGGGACAATGGCAGGCAGCAGAACTCAGCGATGCACTGTGTTTTTCTAATTCTCAAAGGCTCGCTGATTTGAGGCAGTTCGACTTCATGGCACAGGAAAATCAACGGAGCTGTTCCCGAGAGAGAAACAAGTGAACTAGTTACATTTGGTGATAAATTGATGGCTCATCAGCATGTCCTTAAGTGTAATGTTTAACTAGAAAAAAGTGAAAAAAGCACTCCAGGAATGGAAAGTCAATTTTTCAATGTTTCTGTAAACATCTACCACCGAATCAGTGTAAAAAAAATAACTCTAAGAAAACGACTCTTCATTTGGAAGCATCAGCATATTAAAAATAAGCCCTACGTCAGAAACAAGCAACCTTTTACTTGCCATGGGTTCGAATAACCTGGCTCTGGTCCACTGAAGGCCAAGTGGCTTTGGCAGAGGACTTCCCCAAGCTCATGCTGGGGTCAGGCGGCTAGGAGCTGCACCTGCACCGTTGCGGCATCTCCCAGACCCCAGCTGGGGCATGAGCACAGTACCCAGCTGCTGGGGAGCTGTGCGGGGCCTGGGTATCTGCAGACTAAATCCATACTGCCAATGCTTCTCCCCATTCCCCCTTCCCACTACAGCGGTGGTGTGAGCACAGATGAAAGCCCCCTTGATCGCAGCACAGCTCCCCACTGACTGGAAGCTGTGCTCATGCTGCACCTGGGAAATGGGAGAGTGGTGGAAAAGCAACAGCAGTGATAGCATGGATGTAGGTGGCAGATGCCTGGTCCAGGTGCAGTTCCCCACTCACTGGGAGCTGAGTTGACACACCAGTCAGGGAGCTGGGGGCTGGGAGAAACAGCTGTAATGCACATGTAGGTCCCACTGTGTGGCCCTGGCATGGCTGCAAAAAAAGTCTCCCACCAGTGACATATCACTGAAACCACTTGACCCATGTCAGACCAAAGCTGGGACACTGGGGAGAAGTGTTAGCAGTGTGGGTACGGCAAAAGCTGCCTGGGCCCTGGCACAACTCCTCGATGCCCAGCTCAGGAATGGGCATGAGCCTGAGGCGCAGGCAACACCCTTCAGCTCCACAGGCAGGATCCATTGACCAGATGTGTCCGACCCCTGCCCTACACAGATGTTTAAAAAGAAAATACAGGAGAACTAGAAGACAAATTCAACAATGCTTCGTCTCCACTGAGACAGCCCTGGTGTAATTCCCTGTCCTTCTTCACATTCTCCGGCTAAATATTCTGCTCCAGATAAAAAAAAAAGATACCATCTAATTCATGATGGAAAAGTGCTGATGGATTTCAATGAATTTCATGCAGTCTTTATGTTGTAAGGAATATATTCGGGATTCTGGACTCTCAGAGATGAAGTCTCTCAAATAATACTTCCTGAGCAATGATCCAGTTATTTTTATACTCCCTGCATAAGCTGGGCTTCTCATTATGTATCTTTTGGATAAGAAAAAATCCGAATGGTGAAAGCATTTAATTTATTGTCTATTACAGTCAAGTAATTCATAAAAATATTCTTAATAACATGTCTTGCCCACACATGCACTAAATAAATAAGAAACTGAAAGAGAGTATGGTCATCTTCATGGGACAACAAGCAGAAGCTGAGCAATGAGATGCTCAAGACTTTCATGGATTTAAACTACTGAACATCCTTTCTGGGCCTAGCCACAGAAGCAATAAAATTGGAAACTAACAGAAACAGCTCAGCATTCTGGACGAGGATCAGCAACAGATAGAGAATAGTTGTCTGAGTAAAAAAATCAATGACAGGAAATATTTTCAGAAAACATTTGCAATCTATATTCTGGCTCTTTTTCCAATTAAAAAAGAAGTTAATGGCAAAAATAAATCAGGCTGTCTATTGTAATGAAATGGTCACCTCAGTTACATTTCTCATGAACAAATATTGGCAAACAAGCCTACCACAGACTATATAGCTGTAGGGAGTCTCAGCATAAAAGCCAAGGACAGACCTCTGCTTTCTCATCCTCACTCCTAAAGATCTCTACAGAGCAGACACATTGGTGGTTATAGGATGGGATAGGATGGGTTCCCAACCAAGAACAAGACAGTCTGCTCTGCAGTTTCCTCAGCCGTTTTTCCCCTAACGACATAAAAGGAACCATTCCAACAAAGGAACTCCAGCCCATGCAAACTCACAACTAACTGGCCTTGCCTTCCCACCCTTGGGGGGAACTCTGGGGTCAGTGTCACCCAAGGGTCTTCCATCAGACTTCCCTGCCCCTCCCTCTAGTTAGGACCAGCTGCTGGTCTTTAAAAGGGAAGACTGACTAAGGCTGGAGAAGCTTGCAATGCAGCCAACCATAGTGCGCCAGATTTTATCTGCCAGTGCTACCAACACAATTCTAAAGCCATAAAATTGATTTTAATTTCATTTTTCACTGTAAGAAGCAGGGAAATAAAATTCAGATATTTCTAATTGGACCTTGTGGGGGAAAAAATGCATTACTCAGACTCTGGAACCAAAATAGTGCTACTTCTATTATTGCTTTGCAGAAGAAATTTTATAGTATTCCAGCATGATAGCATAGTATCTGAAACATTTTTCTGCAATACTTATGCACATTTTTGCAGAGGGACAAAACACAAATAAGTCTTTTCAGTCCTGCTTTCCTTATGCACTGTTTTAAGAAATCAAACATGTCAGTATCCAGAGATGTATGAAGCCTGAAGGCTGCAACAAATATTTGTAGTCCTTATCAATTCGCAAAAAACTTACAGTTGCCTTTATCTGTGCTAAGTACTCTGCCTCCATTTTACTAAGACGTGCATTTGTGTCCTCCAGCAGTTCTTGGATATTTTCTGTGTGTTTCTTCTGAATGTCAAACTTTTCCTTCTCCATTTCTGCCACAGCATTGTGAAGCTATGTTTAAAAAAATGTTACCAGGTTATTCACTGATTTAAAAGACTGTACAGCTGGCATTTTTTAACTTGAGAATAAAACCAGGTCATTTTTCCATTCATCATTAAATGGTAATAAAATTTATTGTACCAATATTCTGGAATTTGAAGGAAGAAATAATAATAATAATAATATAAAAAAAGAGTAATGCTTAGGAAAAGCAAAGAAATATAGTCACATGTTCTACAGTTCATTTTGTGATATTCTGTTTATGTTTAACATTTAAACTGATCATCACTTTTCATGTGGAGACTTCTTAATTTATTACTATAGAAACATTTTGTTCCCCTGAGCTGTTTTCTTTACTTTAATTATCCCCATGTCTAAAATTTATGTGGTTTGAAACTCAGAAATACCCACTTACCTTTCTAGGTTAGAAACTTTAAAACTAAATAATACAAACACAAAAAGTTACCTAAAGAGAAATAATCTTATGTCTAACTAACCCGACCCAGATTGGCAACTTGATGATACAACTTTACTGTTTGTCACTTAAGCTGACAAGCTCTTTGCATTCAGGATGATGACCTACCAAAAGAATATGCAATGATGCACAAATGGACAACACTGCAAGCATTCTCTGCATGCCAACGTATTCCAATTTTTATAATTAAATACAAATACCACTCAAAAGTCTCTCTCTTTAGCAAACAGGCTAGTGAAAAAGCAAAACTGGGTCACTCTTCTTATGTGGTGCCTGAATACAAGCTAATAATTTTGAACAAATGATTACTATCATAGGCCAAAATATGCAGTATTGTGTAATCACCATTTCATAGTCTTTGCTGTATGCTGTGAAATCTTCCCCAAAATGGTTAGAATGAAAAAAAAAATCTGCAGCATAAAAATCAGTGTTTCTCAGCTCTAGAATTTTTTCTGAAAAGAACATTTTAGAAATAATCTTACAATAGAAATACAAAGTACCAATCTCGGCTCTCGGGGATGTAAAAACGGTTTTAAAAAAGTTAAAAGATTAACACACAGCAAAAATTTATCAATCTTTCAATTTTTATTATTGGAATGAAGCAGGGTATTATTAAAAGGTTATAAATTCATCTTCTTGATTAAAAACTGGGCCATATTAAAAAAAATCAGAAAATGTTATCGATGACATGTATTATTTTGAAGGACAATCATTATTATTTGAATCAACCCAGGTTTTTGGCTCCAAATCATACTGGATATACAGACTCTGTGGTTTCACAACAGAGCATCACCAAAATGAGCCCAGTGTTTTGTGAACAACTTGACTTGTGCACAAAAAAGGATGGTGATGACATATGTAAGCAAAGATCAGTGTTTATACTAAGGAAAAATGGGCTGAAGGGACAAAGTAAAATTAAAAGTAAAATCATAAAAACGCTTTACCTGTCCATTTTTATTATACTTTGAAAGTTATACTATTAATCCTTTTTCAGAGGTAACATGACTTTTCATATTGCCCGTTTGTTTTGTAGATGAAAATATTTTGTTTGTTTTATTATTTGCATAATGGTATCAACTGATGACAATGACAGCTTTGGGAATAGCACCTGCTAGTTAATTGTTCATGCAGAGTAAGAATGACAACCTCAAGGTCAGGGTATTGTTTTTCTAAAAAAAAGAAACATAAGCATTCTTTCTTCAAGTTCTTTGATACAGTGAAAAACATTTATGAACAATCCCCCTGGTGACAAGAATTAAAAAATAACAAGGCCCTTTGTTCATAGGTATAGGCTCCAAGAAGTAAATGAACACCACACCTATAAGGGAGGTGCTATGCACTTTCAGCAACCTTTTCTTTTTCAAATGGCTTATCTGAATATCTTTCAATATTCTGGAGTCAGAGCCCTATTGTGATAGATGCCTTTCAATATCCATTAGTGCTGCCTTAAATTGAAAAGTGAATTGTTATATATATTTTTATTTGCATGTCTGTATACACTTATTTATTCAAGAGAGTCATTGTGGCAGTGAGAAGCAACAGTTCACCACATTAAAATTCCAAACCAGTTAAAAGGGGAACAAGAAGAATCCGAAGGACACCTTTAATGGCTCCTAGAGGTAGATCGACTGTCAAAAGGGTGACATAGAAGCAAAGGACAGCCTGCAAAAAGACTGGCATTTAGTCAACTGCTCTTGAGGGTGACATCTCTATATAGCATTTTCAGCTCAGAGACAGGATGTAATGGTCACAGGTACAAAATGAAATAATAAATTCGGCACAGGCTCAAATTTACCCAGATCTCTTGTGTGACAAGTCTGCAAATTAAAACTAGCAAATTACACTCCAGAAAGGAAAAAAATAATACAAGGAAATAACTTCAAAAGTGATATATTTCCTTTTTATTTTTTAATGAATTGTTATCAAGTTGATGAAATATACATTTGATCTTTCTATATTTTTACTGACAGAGGTCTTCAGACTTAAAAAAAAAATAACGTGTTGTTCATTACCCTTTTTTCCCACTCGTTGTTCAAAGAATCTGTGCTTTGCTCACACAACTTCTTTAATTCCACAATCTGCTTTTCCTTTGCTTCTCTGACAACTTGTGACTCGCGAACAAGGGTCTGAACTGTCATAAAATAAGAAAATCAATATACCAATTCAACAAATGCCATTAGGATTCTTATGATGTTGGCAACATGCAATCAGATAACTCCAGTCTTTTAGCTAACCCTACTTTCTAATAATTTCCTGCTCTTAATAACATTTTGTGCCTGAGACAGTATGTGTGTGCATGCATGTATACTTCCTTACAAATGTTTTATTTCAATTCTATGCCATAAAGTTGAACATTTAAATATGAGATGTTCTTGCAACTTTACTTTTTACTTACCTTTTAATCAAGATTTGGCACAATGAATATTTTTAAACTTAGAAGAATGGCAGAAAGATAACAGGAAGTTTACATGGAGTTTTTATGTAGTTTTAGACCGGGGGCAGGCAACATTTTTTGGCCGGAATGCCAAAAAAACCACAATGTCTATCTTTGCTGCGGTTACATGGCAAGATTAACTGCATATTAGTATATTTAATAATCATAAATGTTGCCTTTGTTGTTGTGTATTCCTTTTTTATTGAGCATGTTGCAATGAGAGAGAAAAAAGAGACAAATAAAACAAAGAGGAGAGAGAGAGAAAGAGAAAGAAAAAGGAGAGCAAAGAGAGAACCAGACACACACACACGCACAGAGAGAACCACATGCACAAACACAGAGAACCAGAACAGCCACATACACACACGCATCCAGAACCAGACACATGTGTGCGCACACAGATGCACAGAACCAGACAGAAGCAGACAAACCCACAGAACCAGATGCACAGGCTCATGAAGCCAGGCTCCTGGGCCACTGGACAAACTCTGACCCAACCATGCCCTGCTCCTGCTACAGCCCCTGCACTTCCCCAGGGAGCCAGCCCCCAGGCTGCAGCACAGCTGGCTGAGGCCCCGGCCCAGAGCCTGCCCATCAGCCCAACCATCCACCCACCCCGCACAGCTAAGCCTGCAAAAGGTGCGGCGCTCCTGGCAAGGCCCAGCGCCAACCTCATTCTGGCGGGGGGCTGGGCTGGGCTCGGAGTGGGTGGGAGTCAGGCGGGCTCAACTGCAAGCACTGCTGCAAGCAGACCAGCCTCCATGGCTGGCAGCAGCTATCAGAGCCTGGGCTGGCTGCAGCCAGGAGGCTGCAAACAGCTGCTCCGGGCTCCAGCATCAGCTCCATACTGGTGGGTGCATGAGCACCTCGGAGCAGACAGGGTCTGAGGCAGCACAGCCTTCCCGCTGTCCACTCTGAGGTGCATCTGCAGTCGCCACCAGCATGGAGCTGATGCCAGGGCTGTGGAGCCTGGTACATCTGTTTGCAGCCTGCCTACTCCCTGCTGCAGCTGCCCAGAGCCCAGGCTGGCTACAAACAGCTGCACCGGGCTCCGCAGCCCAGTCATCAGCTCTGTGCCGGCAGTGGGGGAGAGGCCCGGGGCTGCACTGCCTCAGGCTGCTCCCTCACCGTCCGCTCAGAGGCACATGTGCACCTGCCAGTGCGGAGGCTAATGCCGGAGCCCAGAGCAGATGTTTGCAGCCTCACGGCTGCAACTGGCCCAGGCTCTGGGTATCTGCTGCCAACCACGGAGGCTGGTTTGCTTGCAGCAGGGCTTCGTGGCTGGCAGCAGCTGCCTAGAACCCAGGCTGGTAGCGGCGTGCCACGCAAAATGGCCTTGCGTGCCATGCTCGGCACACGTGCTGGTGGTTGCTGACCCTTGTTTTAGACAGTCTTCAAACAACGTTGAGACTGTTTTTGTGGTATTTCTACCCTCTAAATAATTACGAAGAGCTAAACTCAACAATATGATGTTGGGCTAAACTCACTGCTCTCCTGGAAACAGCAGCGTAGAGTGCTATGGATAAACATCCATACCTAAATGAAAAAATTAGGGTCAGCATTCAAATTCAAAGGAAACTGAACATGAAGACCAGTATTTGTTCAGTCATTAAAGGATACAGAATCACCAAAGTGGAATGCCACTCTTAACGTCACCTTTCTTCTCCAGCTTTCTAATAGTCTCTTCAGCTTCATTCTGTTTAGTTTTGTAAAGAGTCTTCAGTACTTCAGTTTCATTGTTCTTTCTATCCAGAATCTATAATAGAAATTCATAAATTTAAACCTGTGAAACACAACCTACAACCAACATGCAATATAATATATGCAGATACCTAAGAATGGAAGAGGAAGTTTTTATATAGAAACAGGTAGCCTTCAAGAGATTCTTCTGCCTCTCAGAAATAATTAACATAAAAAGTATTATATTTTCCACAGCAAACAACTGTAGTGTCAAAGAATGGTTTTAAATGGGAAGCAGGAAGCAGCATATGAAGTAGGGAGCAACAAATGTTAATGTAAATGACCTTAGCATGAACAAAGTGAAGAGAAAGAGAAAAAATGTTATGCAAAGGATTGTCCCTGAAAATAATGATTTTTTCTTTCCGTTATCAAAAACTCTTCACCAACTATATCCAGATTTTTTAAACACAAAAGTTGAGAGACAGACAATGTTCTTTGGATAGATGTGATCTCTTTTATTAGACCAACTAAATATTTAGTGATATCTTTTATTAGACAATCTAACAACTACTTCGTTGGTCTAATAGAGGATATCGCATCAACCCAAAGAACCTTCTCTGCCTGCATCCTTAGACCAACACAGCTGCAACCAACCACCCTAAAGGTTCTGAGAGTAACTCCAAACATATTGCTAAATATTCAACAAATCCCTTTGGGACCTCAGGGAAAGGTGGGGGAATCCATTAACACAATGAAGACAATAGTGAGAGAAAAATCAAGAACTGAAACCTAGGCATTCATTTGATAAGCATTTTAAAATAGGGTAATAGGAAAGTAGGGCTGGAAGGTACCTCAAAAGTCATCCAGTCCACCCCCTGCTCAACGCAGCATCATCCCTGACCAAATCTTCCTGGCCGAGTGTCTAACTTACTTCTGAAAGTTTCCAGGCATGGAGATTCCACAACATTGCTAGGTATCTTGTTCCAATGCCTGACCACCGTCAGATTCAGAGAGTTCCTCTTAAATCTCCAACCTAAATTTCCTCTACTGCAGGTTGAATCCATTGCTTCTAGTCCTGTCCCCTACGCCCACAGAGAAAAGCCCATCACCATCTTCTCTATAATTATCTTTAGGTATTTGAAGACTGTTACCAAATCTCGCCCTCAGTTTTATCTTCTCTATACTAAATAACCTTATCTCTTTTAGCTTTTTTCTCCTAAGTCAGGTTTCCCATGCTCCTGATCATTTTTGATGCTCTCCATTGGATTCTTTCCAATTTGGCCACCTCCTTCTTAAAGTGGGGGGCCCAAATGTGGACACAGCACTCCAAGTGAGGCCTTGCCAGCATGGAAGAGTCACTTCCCTTGATTTGCAGGTGACATTCCTTCTAATACAACTTGGTATATCATTGACCTTTTTTTGCAACAAGACCACACCCATACTCAGTTTATAGTGCATTGCCATGGTTTTCAACATTTTGTAGACTCAAGGCTCCCTTCAATATACTCAAGGCACCCCTCGGAAAATGCCAGCTTGTAGCTTTCACTTTTTTTTAACTACAGAAACATACTTTTTTTCCTGAAGTCAAAGTGGGCACTTATGAGGATGTGGGATTAAATTATATTCTTCATGTATCACTATAATATATAATTTCTTGTGGTGCACACAATTCTATTAAAATATTAGTTTGTCTTCTTTTTATTTCATTTTTTACTGCACCATACAGTTTAATTAGAAGCATCTCAAATTTTCAATAAGTTTCAGAAATATATAAAAAGAAGTTCTGCTTTATTCCACATTTGTATGATGGCAAATGACAATCTGTTCCATGCATTATACAAATATACTTATCACTAAGCTTCTAGAAAACAAGTGAATTTATAGTACTCTACTATGATTATTGCATAAATAAAAATACAATTTGCATATTTCTTGTACATATGGTTACAGTTTATATTTTAATATTATGAACTTAATGTTTATCTTCATGCTATAAATATTTTATACCAATGCCCAAAAAAATCTCATGTCATCAGAGGTGTCCACCTCCAAATAAAATACTACTCCCACCTACTTGAAATGGTTTATATCTTTAAATACTATGATGCTATTTAACCATCTCTAAAACACCCCCATCACGATAAAACAAACTTCAAAAGATGAAATCTTAACAGCAGTTCGAAAAAGACAACTAAGCAAATGAGAAAGCATCTCAGCTATTCCTTATTCTCACAAAGATGTTTCCTTTAGATTCTCATCTTGGCAAGCTAGTTACACTTGCAAGCACTGAGAACAGATGACCCAAATATGCACCTGACCAAATATTAACTTCCTTTTAAGGATGCTTTGATGTGTCATAGTGTTGTGTCAACTGACTTCCTCCAAGTCTCTGACTCAGTTTTGAGGGGGGAAAAAACAACAACAAAAAAAGGGGACATTGTAACACTAAACCTAAATTAGAAAAAATTCTTGTGAATCTGATCCTTTAAGATACTGAGCATTTGACTCTCACTAAGTCCATGAAAATAAAGCATGATTAGGACTTTGCAAGAACCACGTAGGACCTTGCAGGATTTGACCCCACGTGTTAAACACTTGGCACCAAGATAAACAGTATTGGTTGAGAGTCTTTCCTTTAAACTGTTTCCAAAATGGTGTTTTGTAGTATAAGATCAAATCCAATCTAATATAATTGGATTACCTAATTATACAACTGTAAAAAAAAATGCAGATGTAAGACCAAGTGTTATTACTGTACTATATGAACACGCACTGAAAAACTCACTTAAACTATTAAAATAAAAGAAGATTTTTAACTTAAAAAGTTTAACAACTTCTGATAAGAGCTAATGAATAGAAATGTACATACAGAATTCAGAAAAGCTGGAATTTGGAGAAAAATAAGAAGATGGCCTTTAATTAACAATAAAGTAATAGGATTAAGTTTCACCATGAGATGAAGTTTGATTCTTTTTCACATTCAACAGAAATTGTTAGATTGTAAAAGCAAATCTTCTTAAAAATATACATATCTACAATAACATTCCCTCAACCATTAATTTATTTTCACAAACACATTTTTCCATTCCAAATTCATGCAAAAATAGATCTTCCTTTCATAGCAGCTTTTGCAAACTACAGCAAAGCATAAAGTCTTATTTTAAAGCAAAATGAATTGTTATTTTGAAGATGCTACAGAAATTAAATGCAGCTCTGAATTATTTTGTAATAGTTATAAAATATATAAATATGTATAAATATATACAATGTAGAACATACTTTTGGAAATAAATTCTACACAGATCTTACCTTCTGAACATCAGCATCATGTTTTTGCTGCAATTTAAGTTTTTCTTCATGAAATTTAGCTTCCATTATTTTTATTTTCATTCCCAGCTTTAAAAGAAAACAATCATATTGTTATTAGTGCAAGTAATTATACTTTGGCCTTTACAAAAAGTTTTCCGATTATGCAAAGAAAATCTTTCCTCCCCCTGTCCCCCGCAATCCCTCCCCAAGGGAAATGCACATGAAAACTTCAGTTGCAATTACACCATGTAAATATTATAAAAGGTTTTAATTTATTTTAAAAAGAAAATTATAAAAGATTTTAGTTGATAATAGAGACAACTGCTACTGCCCAGAAAACTAATCTGTTTTTAAACAAACATTGCAAGATAAAAGCTTTATCATTTGTGCCAATACATAAATTATGGGTAAAAGCTCTAATCTTCTGGGTAGGTGTTTTTCTAAGTTATACAAAACATCAGGTATATCCTGTAGATCTCATTTATTCTGGGAAAGTTCATCATTTCTGATATTTCTTATTATAAACAAAATTCCTTTTGAATATGCTGTTACACTTCCAATATGATTTAAGAGTATTGCTCAGAGGACAATAACACAAATGTCTTGCTTTTGCTTTTTTTAGTTCAAAATACTATATCTAAAACTTCCCTCTGCCACAACATTTTTATCATGGCTTTTGAGGACATTGTTAAGATCTGATCCATATTTTACATCTGTCTTCTAAAAGGAATAATGATAATTTTTGGTCCATATTCTGGCTACCCCCTTGCATCTAGTTACTTCTGCTACTCAGGGACAAAGCTGCCCAAGCACAACCAGCTCTAACAATCCCTGGTCTTTTCATGATGAACAAATCAGAGTCAGATGGGGTGTTGGGGGGCAATGCCTGATCAACAGAAAAGTTCTCTGGGAGCACGTCTACATGAAACATTTACTGTGGGGCTGCCTAATTAACTCCTCAGTAAAGTCCTCACATCTACGTGTTGGCCCTATTAGGTCTCAGTAAACTGATACACACTGCCACAGATTAGTACTTGTAAATACAAGTACTATCCTGTGGCAGCGTTGTTTAATATGCAGGAACACGTGCAGATGCTGATGGGGCTAGCTGGGGCACAAAGGCGCTTCAGTGGGGGCTAGCCCTACACTAAAGCACCCTCATGCTCCAGCCAGCCCCTCTGCAGCGTGCTGAGCCAGGCCAAAGCAGGCCTGGGCTGGCAGCCTGACCCCCTAGGCCCTCTGTCAGCCAGGGCTGCAGCTCAACATGGAGCCCGGGAGCAATAAACTCTGGCGTGATATGCACTGGAGTTTATTGTGTCGCATTAATTTCACGTGTATGCACCCTGGGAGACTGTTATCCATGCTCAGATCCTGCACAGCTTGGCTGGAACCAAAAATCTGGCACCTTGTCTTGGATACAGAGTTAGGCAGAAGACAGGTCAGTGGGCACCTTACAGACTAAGTTGTTCAGAGGCATGAGCTTTAGTAAGCTGCAGCCTGCTTCACCAGATAGTAGGCTGCTCCGCCTTCTGCTTCACTTCAGACTGACACAGATAACTCTCACTAAGACAGAAGTGATAAACTGAATTATGATGTGATGACAGGCTGAGAGCCATAGAACTCTTCAGCCTAGAAAAGTGCAGGCTCAGGGGTGACCTGGTGAAAGCCTGTAAGTACATCAGGGTGAGCATCAGGACCTGGGGGAACATCTGTTCACCACAGCGCCCCAAGGGATGACAAGGTCAAATAGTCACAAACTCCTCCATGACCATTTTAGGCTGAACATATGGAAAAACTTCTTTACTGTCCGAGCCCCCAAAGTCTGGAATAGACTCCCCCCAGAGGTGATCTTCCGAGGTCCCTTCGATCCCTAAAGTCTATGAAATCTACGAAATGCCAAAGAATCAACAAATGTATTACAGTTTAAGAGGATTTTTTTTTATTTTTGGTACATATAAATACAGTAATTCAGGAACCAATCCCCATTTATTTTACAGAGAGACATAAACATATATAAGACAAGAAATGTGTTTACTAGCAGTTTACTATACAAAGAATTCTCTATTTCACTTACCACAAATGAATACAGTATCCCAAAAGGACAGAAAGCATGGGATTTACAAGAGCTTTTGGAGTAAAGTGCCGAAATGCTACCAGAATCTAAATTCATGATGTGTTTTTCAATTTTATACAAAATGTTTTTCTGTGCTGCATACTTCATTCGTAACCTATATGATGTTATCTAACAGTCTTCCAGGGTGCACAGCTAACTGATGAAGTGAGCTCTTGCTCTCAAAAGCTAATGCACCTCTGATTCACTTCGTCTATAAGGTGCATACATATATCCTGTCTTCTATGTGTGACATTATTGTCACTTGTTACTGGTGATGACGCATGATGCAGGTTGAAATCTGGAAACATCTTTGTCCCTAATGTAGACTATTTTATTAGACATCTACTTATAAAAGAGTATACAGTATTTTGAAACAAAATATGAGAAAACTTAAGTGCACATTTGTATTTAGGAGGACATTAACCTTCCTTCATTAAATTAAATTCACTTACCTTCATGTTGGGTAGCTGATTATAGTAACTCTTATCTACATGCCACTTTCCATTTAGTTTTTTGTTCTTCTTTACTGGCCTAGTATCACATAGTCCAAACACAAAACTTTCTACAAATAATACTACGGTGACCCTTTCGTGCCTTTCAGAAAGAAAGTAGATAATAATTTGGACAACTCTGCTTTGCTCATCTTCATGAGGAAAGCAATTGCTAGGTTATGAACAGATTGATGTCCATCTACACCAGTGGTTCTCAACATTTTTAGACTCGGGCACCCCTCAGTAACTTCTGTAAATTTAGCAGCAGCTTCCACATAGCCCCTCCTCTTCCCTGCCCAAGGGAGACAAGCCCTCCCCCTGCCCCACTCTGCACCTACATTTGCCTTAATTCATGAAACCAAGGAGTGCTCAGGTTGAGAATCACTGTTCTGGCAGCTCCAGGTTTGCATGGATCAGCTGAGACGCTTGGAAGGGACCTGCTTTTCCAGAGATGTTGAGCTTCACCTCCCTGCCAAGGGTGGCTCCTCCCTATGCTTGGCACTATCCAGAGTGGCAGCATTTGAGATTAAACCATCCCTCACTGTGGCTCACATACCCAGCAAGCCAACCCCCCGGAAACAGCCTCCTGAGGACTGATAGCAGACTGTAGCTTCCCCTACAAGAACCTGTCTCTCCTGCTCCAACTTCCCACTCTCATCACATCCTGCTCCTGCGAGCCAGCTGGCCTAACGGAGAAGCTGGGGGGAGAGCCCAAGCCATCAGTCCGTGGAGCCAATGTACCCTGCTCCTCCCACTGAGGCAGGTGTGTTTGGAAGTGGCAGGTCCAGGGAGCTTGAGGGAACCGCGCTGCCCAGCCTGTCCAAATGCTGGTTGCTGTGCAGGGGTACACAGGCTCTGTGCTGGACCCATTCTCCTCCTGGTAACAGAGGCACACAGGCTACTTCCACCTGCCCCGTGTGCCTGTGCTTCTGAGAGACATGGAGGGTCAGGCCAGGAAGAGCTGTGGCAGGACCAGGGACTCCTGACTGCTTTAGGTTTGTCAGAAAACCCTAATGCACGTAAAAGCGTGTGTTCATGCAGATTTTCCCACTTACACCTGAAACACTGAGAATCACTGATCTGCACTAACAGTTCAATAAGCATTTATTTTATTCCTGATTAAGTAAAGAGTAAAGAGGTAGTTTAAAACAAAGCATATGAAGTTCTAACTTGACATAGAAAAATAATGCATTTTTCACTGAAGATATTTATCCATATCTGAAAAGTTTGCAATGAAGTGTGAAATTTAGCCATTGCCATTGACTGAGTATCATTCCTTTGGGTTTCTGTCATTGTTTATTCTCCTTACAAAGACTATGAAGCAATTAAACCCTAAGGCCATGTAAACAATACTGATGTCAAACATCTGTGCTGCCCCTGTTATTTAAAGCCATGGAGGGTGATACCAACAGAACAGGTTTGAAATGACTAGTCACACTTTACTTTCAAAAAATAATCAACAGCAAATAATTAATTATGGTGTGATGGATTATCATCATGCCACTGCACTTCATTTTCTCAAGGCAGCTTAGTATCACAATTTAAGTAGTAAATCTCATAATCTAACCCTTGGTAGCCATTCTATTACTTCCATCAATCATGGCAAGATATTTCCCCAGTTTTTTCTGCCCCCATGTCACAATCTCACTATTAATCTTTTCTTGCATAAATTTTCAGATACAGTACAATTTATTTGATCTGTTTACATATCTGATGTATAAACATCTCACTAAGTAGATCACCCATGTTATTTTGTGCCTGGGGAATTACAAAGACTTTGAAGTCCTATTGATCAACTGTTCGCTTATCTACACTGCACTGATCACCTTCAGGCCAGAGATGGCTTCTGAAAGGTTTCATGGATATAATTTTTTTTGGATATTTGCCAGAACTGTATATGCTTGCTTGCCAGACTTTTTTTCACTATGTGTATGAGAGGTGTAAACAATAAAACAGAACTTCAAAGTAAAAACAAATAATGTAGGACAATGTATTGTATTTATCTTACAATATATGACAAAACTTCAAACAGCTGCATAACACCAAAACAAAAAGGAATTATTACTTCACAATGAAAAGTTTCAGTTTCCCATTTTTTGTTAAACAAAACTATATTCTTGTCCACACAATTAATAAACTTCCACTGAAGGCTATTTACTCAAGTCTTCATATATGAGGTTAAATAATAATAAACAAGAACAGCTTACACTTGTATAGTGTTTTCATCGGCATGTTTCATAGCACTAAATGCAGGAATACTGCACTTTCAGCACCCAGAGGTATACTGTATATAAATACCTGCTTCCCAGGAACATTTAATATTTTTATGAGAAAATCTTTAGTCATAACTGATTGGAAATCCCTTTACTATTATAATTTATTTTCACATATTTATGTTGCACTGAATGTTTCAAAGGCATAATATAAAATATTAAAACCCTAACTCCCAACATCTAAAACCTTACTGTTGCTAACACATTTCTATGGTTTAATGCAATGAATAGCACCCAATAATTACTATGTAGCATGGACATATGAAAGCTAAGGGAGAAAACTTGGCTCCATGTGAATCAATACAAACTCCATTCATTCAAGGTGGTCAGAATCGCATCCTGCAAGCTTTACAAGGCATAACATACATGCATTTTACAGAAGACGCAGTACAGTGAAAAAAGTAATAAGAATTCCTCTTCCTGTACTTCACAAAATGAAGAATTTGCAGAGGCCACAGTATCCTGCAGGGAATTTGTATTATGTTTTCTGGGGACATTTTCTCCTACTTATAGCTAACATGACTACCAGTAATAAGATATACAGAAACATTTCTAGAAATATGAATGGATACTAGACAAGAAAGATGAAAAGGTTCTCTGCATCAGACAGAAAACTATAATTAGGCTGCAACAAATGTTAGCTATTGTACATCAAATAGCTGTCATTTCACTTTTTCAAGATATTTTTGCTTAATTCTATGAAAGAGAAGATAAATGAAGTGAAATGAAAAATAAATGAAAATAAAAAAAAATGAAATCCTGAGTTCGTATAAAGCCTTGCTGAAGATCACATAACAAATCACTGGCAAAGGTGGAAGCAAATATGCATTCTTTATGTCTACTTTTTATTTATACAGAAGTTTATATAATAAGTGTAAAGTTTATCCCCACATTAATTTATCTTACTTTTTTCAATATTGTACTAACATTACAAAATACAGTTATTCTCAAAGCTGTTACAACTATGTGAATTACACCTTACGTTGTGACCCAGCTACACGTTCCACCAATTCATGGCATGAAAAAACAGGCAATAAGCTACACAGTTATTCCACAAAAAGTGTGTAGTAACTTAGTCATTTGTTGTAATCACACGATTAACTGAATGTGTGGCCAAGAGCTGCCCTGTGGCTGGGCGCTCCATCAACTGAAGGGCTCCCAGCTGCAGGGGTGCACTCCCCCCTTGCAGTGGTGGCAGTATTGTGACCTGCAAGGCTTGCAGAAGAGAGAATGCTGCCCCCTCTGCAAACCTTGGGCCCAAGCCCCTTGGGCTGTGGGGCTCAGAGCAGGGAGAAGGCTGTCCCCGCTGCAAGACTTGTGAGGTGCAAGGCTTGCAGCCGCAGCAGCGTTCCCCATGTTGCCCCCCTTGTGAGCCCCACAGCCCATGTCAGCTGCCACACATGGCTGCATGGATTGCACAGTAGATCCCACTGCACTTTTACCTGCACATATAAAGGGGCCCTTAGATGTTAAATGTATATGTTGTAAAAAAAAATCCACAGACAGAGTTTTATATATTGTGAGAGCTAAGATAGCTAATGGACTTTATAGATTTGGATGTCATCACCAATGTTTTCATACACGAAAGTGGCCTGCACAAGAGGAAGAAGGGGGAGGAGTTTTAGGTTTCTGGATAAGTTGACAGAAAATTCTCCAGCAAATAAAAGAATTTCAGCAGAAGACAGATTTGCATATATCAAGAGCAAACTTTCATATGCGACTATTTTGCTTCAAATGCAATGGATTTTAGTACTCTTCCATTGTAACACCAGGCTGTAAGAGCATTTTGTACCCAAGAGCTTAGTGATCTTCATGTCTCAAGCATAAAAGAAAAAAAGAGAAAGACACATTTCTCTTTGTAAGAGTTAAAGAAGATTCACAGTCTGTGCCTTTTGCCAATGCTATTTAGTACTATAGGATAGGCTGGAAGGGACCTCACACGGTCATCTAGTCCAGCCCCCTGCTCAAGACAAGATCATCCCTGACTAAACCATCTGAGCTGTCTGAAAGAAAACAAGAGAAAAATCTGAAGTCTTAAAGATGGGGGCTGCTTCACTGTGCATGATTTTACATATAATAGCTTATCCTAATATTCCAAAGAGCTTAAAAACTACGCTACATTTAAGTTGCTCCAGAAAAGCCATGTATGACTGCAGTAAAGCTTACACAGCCACACCGAATCTACTTGCAAATAATTTATCAAGGAACAAGATGAAGGCTTCCTTGACAAAGGTGATACTCTGGTGAGAAGTCAAGTATCCTTCACAGCTAAAGACTTCAAGGAGAGTCCTTGGCTTTGAGCAACAGGATGATCAAGCGTAGATATAACATAGCCTTTCCTCCAGGGCTCCAGGCAACTAACCACTAATCAACTGATGCCCCCCCGCTGAGGTTTGATTCATTCCAATTGATGAGTCTGGATTTCTACATATGTAACAAGGAATGTGAGAGACTTTGATGATTGGAATATTTTTGTTATACATAAAATACTTATTTAAGTATGAAGAGCAGTGTTCTTTCCATCGTTTAAAGCAGTGGGCTCAATCTTTGCACCCCACAGACCAGATGAATGACAAGGGGCCAGTCCACAGGCCAGATAGAGCCCTATGCACCAGGATCGGGACTGGGCCCTGGGGACCTACTACTGCCCCATCCCACCCCCACAAGCCAGGATTGGGCCCCAGGAACCCAGTGCTACCCTCACCCAACCCACAGTGGAATTGGGCCCTGGGCCCTAGCACTGCCCGCTCCCAGCCCTCTGTATTGGGATCGGGCACCTGATCATAGTGCACAGACCTTAAGGCTCCCCACACGTCCAAAAATTTGGCAGCAGGGGAGCAGTAGCACCATTCCCCAGGCTGCCAAATTTCCAGAGTATGGGGAGCCCCATGGGTCAGATGTTGCAATGCTGTGGGCCAGATATGGCCTGAGGGTTGGGGGTTATGCATCCCTTGTTTAAAGTGTTTAAATCACCTCCAACAGGTTTCTTTTAGGGAGCTCAGATACCATTTTTCCTCTCTTCCTACTTGTTTTATATTTGTAAAACTTTATCAGATTTTCAAACATATCCTACAAATCTAGGGAAATCATAAATAACATTCTTCCTACTGGAATGTAATATACAATAAAAACAGGTTTTTGCATTAACTTTTTGCATTTTCTTGATGTACCACAGTTCAATACTTCAGTACAACAACAAAATTTCTGTGCATTGTTTCATTAACTAATGGTGCTCCTGATTTCATTAACTAATGGTGCTAATGTTAGATGTGGAAAGAAATTAAAAAGAAATTATGCAAAACGTATACTTGTGATATCGAAGTGAGGTTATAACTGGCATTTTGAATTAGCAAACACATAACTTAAACCTAATACTGCAAAAGTTATTAATCCTATTTATTATGGTAGCATATGAGGGGTCAACTGTGGTAGGCATATATGACAGACTCTGGATTTAATTGTGATACTTCTGTTTTAAATGAATTCAGGTTGTTATAATGTTGCATGCCATACCTGTAGTGGAGAGATGTGAGGATCAGAATGTGCTACAAAAAGGTCTAAAACATGTTTAACAGATGTCAAAGCATAGATAGATAAGAACCCTAAATACCTAGGCAATAAATAGAGCTCTGAACTGCACCAACACTGCAACCTCTTGTGCCTCCGGTCCAGTCCAGCTGGAACCTGGTACTCATGCAGAATTGTGTTGACTTCAAAGGGACTCAGGCATGATCAGAGCAGAGTGCAGGATTACAACCTAAAAAAAGTTCCTAAAAGGAACTTTATTTGTCAGTTAACCCTCCTTCTGAAATGCTAGTGCAAGTGGCAGAAATCAGACTGATTTGATTACGCAGAATGAATCAGAATGATCAAATATAGAAAATTGAAACAATAATTATATTTCACAATGATCATTCTTTATTTTGTGTTTTTATCAGCCATTGGCCCAGTCTTCAACTGCATTCACGTCAGTGTTTATTAAAATATCACAAAAAGACATTGTCACTAACTTTATTTTTCATCTTCAACATGCAGCCATAATATTGGGCATAAGCTTATAATTTTCACTCCGTTTATTATAAAACTATTATGCTGTACGTGAAAAGTTAAACTTAAATAAAAACTGACTTTGAGGTGAAGATTAATAATACAGCTAGAGATTAATTCCCAGCTGCCTGACAACCATCTGGACATTCTACTGGTTAAAACACTGGTCTGAATTGCTAACCCACCTCTTTGATCTTTCTCAATGTCTCCAGTGCACATGTACAATAATTAAAGACATAAGTTACTTATGTGACACAGAAAGCACTGGTAAGAGAAATCTATGGCCAGAAAAATTAGCATTAGTAATTATAAAAGGCTATGCTTTGTGTATTCATCTATTCTTGCTGTATCACGCCATCCTACCACTAAAATAAGTTTGTTGGGTTTACTATTTTAAACCCTGAGAGGTCAAAGTAAACAGAAATCAGATTTCACGACACTGAAGACAATGAGTAGGGCCTGGTTTAAATCATAGGTCCAGCTCACTAACATCGTGCCGGTGCTGCCACTTCCGCGCCCAGATCGTGGCACCTGCCCTACGCCCCCCGATGGGCTGGGGGGCAGGTTTAGGGAATGGCTTAATTGCAGCAGCAGAGGTCTTGCTCCTAATGCTTCTGATTGCTGCTGAAAAGCCCGCGCCCTCCCCATGCCTCACTGGAAAAGGCAGGAACAGCAGTAGCAGCCATCTGGCCTGCGTTGTTTCTGACAGGCAGGGACGAAATTCCCTTTTCAAAAGTGTCACGGAGCTCATCGTCTTCACTGCTGATTGGCTGATGCTGAGCTCAGCGGCCGGCAGACTCACTGCTGATTGGCTGGGAGCCCAGCAGAGCAGAGCGACATTCTCTGTAGCCTTAACAAGGCAGTATCTTATGCCACCTTAATGGGAAGTCATTAAGGCTGGCGCATAGATCCTGCGAAGGCTGCTTGAAGAGGGGGTGGCTTCCCCCACTGGGGACGTTTGGGGCAAGGAAGGTTCTTGTCGGCAACCAGGTGATATTCTCCAGGGCAACGCTGGCAGCCATAAAGGTTCTGATGAGCGTGAATTCCCCCTCTCTCCTTGCCTCACTACTCTCCATTGTCCTCTTGAACATGGAGGACAGGGCCATCTGTTTCTTGGGCTCACTTTCACCCTGGACAGCAGCAGCAGCCTTCCACTTTATATGGGATTTGGCCTCCAAATGCCAATCAGTGCTGTTCTTTCTGCACAGGTCCAACGTCATGTTACAGGATGAGCAAAAGAGCTTGCCACCATCTGCATGGAGGGTTCCTGTAGCATACGGCTTTACCTGGTCTTGGGCTCAGATGTTCTTGGTTTACCTCACTGAAGGCAGACAGCAGCGTGATTGGAGCAGGGAAGCAGGCAGGCAATGATGTAGCTGCCTGAATAATCATACCAAAAGCCTCCTGCTTCCCTGACTGGCTGCTCTTATATTTATGTGTGTGTGTGTATACTGGCTTCCCAAGCTCAGTCTCTCCATGTGGTCGGGCTGCTGCTGCTGCTCTCCATTGAAGGTAAGAGACTTTTTCCTGGATCTGGAAGCTACTGGCTGCCTTAAGCACAAAAGCCCTGCTGCTGGATTGGGAAGGTTGCTCCTCGGTGCATATGTTCTCTTCCCCGCCCCCAATGCCAAGCGTCCCATTTTACCCACCCAGAGGAGTAAACACCCCCCTCCCCTCCCCATCCCCAAGCTCTCTACTCCCACTGTCTGTTTGTGACCCCTTCCTCCAGGGTGCTAAGCCTTTGCTCCTGGCCTGCAGCAGCCATGTGGTTACAACAAAATGCCATGATATGGCTGTTTGCTAGGGAACTCCATGTCCCTGTCTCAAAGGGAACTCCCCAGCAAGCAGCCATAATGGCATTTCTTTGCAAATCACATTTTTCATTAAAGATACTTAATTTTTGTGATTTGAATTAGAAATGCAAAAGTGCAATTTAAACCAGGCCCTAACATCTTGTGTAAAGAAACATTTGTTGGAATAGGCGCCTAATGGGTCAGCAATCACATGAATGGACGATGGTTGATATACATTAAGCACACACAAGCACATCTGTATGTGGCATGTGAAAGGGAGTGGGGGTAGCCATGGTTTGCAAATAAATTAACTTCAATCCAACTCTTGACCCTCCTTTCCCCAATCTCTACAGAAAAATATTCCTTTCAAATATAGTACATCAGATTTTGAGCTGTGGTAGAAGTTTTATATGTATCTAGAGTTATAATAGTTAACGACTGTAAAACAATTTAGGAGGGACATAAAACATTAAGCTTCAAAACTTAAGACAATCTCTATCAAAGGTAAGATTAAGAATTGCAGATGAAGGAGACGAGAAACAAATGATCTCGTCTGAGATTTCCTGAACTTTGTTCAAAAAATGTGCCTACTCTAGGGCATAAGATACTGAATGGCATGGGCATATGTACCACTAAGAGTTAAGGGAACTGAAGAAGGCATTCTTAAATTTTAACAACCCAGAAAGGATTATCTGCAAGATTTTAAGCACTTTTTTGGGTTCTTTTTATCACGTCAAAAGCTAAAAGGTTGAGGAAGACAGTGCAAAACTGTAGACACATGATACGGTAAATGCAATATAACCTACCTCAGACACCAGAGTAAGTTACACTGCTCTCCAGAAGAGAGACACCCAGCTCTCTCACGGTGGTCACCCAGGCTGTTTCACCACTAGTTGGTGGAGAAACAAGTAACAGTATGTTTACAGTGAGCAAAAAGCTACTCTGGGATGAACTGGACTAGCACTGTGATGGTAACCTACCTACATACAGTTAGTCCTGACTTTCCAAGGGATAACTTTTACCCTGAAATAGAATGACTAACACTGATGCAGGGCTATACAATATATGTCCACTCAACATTTCCACTAGTGGAAAGGCAGATTATATCTATGTAAATATACTAACTATGACAGTACTTGAAGTGCATGGAGACCCACAAAAAAAAAAGAAGGGGACTGTTAAGCAAAGGAAAAGAAAGAAGAGAAAAATTGGGGTCAGAAGAGTAAAAAGAAGCCATCTGTCTCCATCCCTTTTGTAATCTTAAGGTTACATCTATGGGATGCAAAGTAATGCCATGCAGAAAGACTGAAGCTAGCTCTACACGCACTAGCTTCAGAACCAGATGCAGTGCAGCTAGGTTAGGGTGGCACTGACTTCAGGCTAATTACTTCTGCTGGTTGCAGAGTTAACATGTTCTTAGCTAGCACAATATTTCTGCACAATATTGCATTGTGCTGTGCATGCATACCCAAAAAACTGTCTAAACCAGCAGTCCAATTTTACAAGGCTCTGTGCTCCCCACCCCACCAAGACTGACCATGAAAGCAATAATAAGAGTTGGGGACTCCATCACAGCCATTTTCTTTCCACTAGTGTTACTGGACTCGTAAAATTTGAAAATGTGCAATTAGGATGGTTAACCCCATGACAGGTCTAACTAGGACTGAGTTATAGAACTACTAAAAATGGTACCGATACATATACTTTAAATACCCTTTATCTATCTTTGGTCTTGCTTACACAATTTGCACCCGTTTAATTAAACTAGTTCAACCAAACTAGTTCCAAACCATTGTGTGGGCACCCTTATGTCACCTTACTTACTCCCAATCAGCTGAAGGTAAAACAAAATAAACCTGTTTATAAATGAAATTAGTGTCCACACGGCCTGTTACAAAAAAGAGAACAAGTGAAGAGATGGAACTATATGTCTCAAATACTTGTGTTTAAAAGAAGGCTGTGAAGATTGTGGTCATCAAATTATTTGAATAGCAAGGATATAAGGAAAGTTAAACACTTTTTAAAGAGTCGGATTAAGGTTTAAATGAAGTTATTGAGTTTATGCATAGATTTTGGTTCTTTAAGTATCCACAACTGATAAGAGATTATAGGGATTTTTTTAAACTGCATAATAAAGTAAGTTATTATATGACCGCTCTTACAGAAAATGTAAACCTGTGTATTAATTTATTTATATCCAGCTATGTTTCTTTATAAATGAATGAAGAATAACAGGCTAAAAATACTCCTAATACATCCTTTCATAATTTGTGATGAAACGCATAAAGCCAAACTTTATTCCCATCCTAGAAAGAAAATATCCTTCTCCTTTCAAGAATAAATACAATTCATGAAAGTGCCTTTGTATAAAATGGTAAGTGGGGATTCAATCACATCTATTGTAGGCTCAAAGATTTTTTCAACCTTTAAATAGTAGAGGCCCTGGCAAACCTCATCTGAGCAGGTGCCTTTTCTGACCTACTCTCAAATGCAGTTTATATATTATGAAGTGTCGAAATTAACCCCTTCCTGGGGCTTGGTTTTATTAACATACATATTAACACTTACCCACATTTCTGTACAAACCTCTTTCCCCAGAATTGGTGTTTCTAAGATTCTTTTCTCTATTCTGTTTCCTTACTTTGTAAACATGCATCTCATTATACCAATATAAACTGTGAGTGTACACACACATATACACACACACAAATGTATCATATTCACATTCTTATTTAGTCATATTGCTCAGGAAAACAATACTGATAGAGTTTCTTACATTCTTGGCTAATATGACAAAACTATCCATTGTCCATGAAAAGAAAATGTCTGATCCATTATGTAGCCTCAAGCACAACAATTTTAATTTATGTTGTTAGAAGCTCAAGCTAATTACAAGGGTTGCTCTTTAGAGTACTGCCTACTTATTAGTTTTTATGTATTGTTTTTAATCTGGCATGCATTAAATGTCAAATTTGTATATTTAAGTACTTTCCCATAGAAGAAATCAATTATGCAGAAGATTAAAAAAAAATAAATAAAAGTTCATTCTCACTGACCACTTCATAAAATTCCTGTAAGGAGAAACCAGTCAGATGATTCACCCTGACAGACCTGAGATCAAAGTCACTGTCTCCGTTCTCAGACCAGCCTTTCCTAGCTGGTTGTATTTTTATTCACTTTTGTTTCACGTCCCTGTCTCAATCAAATTTTCTTGTAAGTAATGTTTTATCCTGAAATGTCTGTACATTTTCTCTTCTATAAACACTTCAGTCATTGATACTGCAATTATCTCTATTTTCTCTTGATCCTAGGTACTCTTGTCCTTTCTCACCTGTATTTCTATTCACCTTACATCACTTGTCCTTTCCTCCTCCTGGAATGAGGACTTTGCCAAGTCTCTCAATGCAGGTAACGGTATCCTGCCAGGTGAGAATAACACAGTGACTCAACTGCTTTCAACATTTCAAACTCTGGATCCTCACACCCATGAAAACATTAAATATAACGCTAGAACTGTAGCAGGGTGATCGTGCGCAAATGAGTGCTGGGCTCTAAATACATAAATCCAAAGACAGTCCCTGCCTGGAAGATCTTATAATCAAAATGTTCACACACCATCTGGAGCTATCATACACCAACAAAGGGAGAAACCAGAGGATAAGGGTTATATAAACAAGGACATCCTGTCACCTTGTTGAAATAGGGACATTCTTGTCCTCTAATACATACAAGAGCCCTCCCTTCTGCCATCCAATCCCTAACTCAATAAAATCCCTTTACAGCAGTGATTCTTAAAGGATGTGCTGCAAAAGCAGCAGAAGTATGTTGTGAAAAAAGGACGGGATCTGGCCCTGGCTGTAACAGCTGCACATGGCAGGATCAGGCCTCAGCTGGGCCATCACTGTACAGAGCATCAGGGCCACAGATTGGATCCAGCCCACAAACTAGAGAGTAAAGCATGCCACTAATTTTAATCCAGTAAAAAAAGTATGTCCTAGGTATCCAAAGTTTGGGAAACACTACTTTACAGGGAAGGAGTGCCCCTTCCCCCAGTCCCCAGTGTCCAACCGGCCTTAGTACATACTCCATCAACAACCAGCACCATCTGTCATCACTCCACATGACACACCAGAGACATGCATTTTACACCCATTCCACGTGGTCTATGGAAAAAGCACCCAATGCCCTCAATACTTTTCCTCTCCCTAGCACTTCATTTTCTGATATCAAAAGCTCCTACATCTCTGCATGCTCTGCCACATTCATACCTGCTCACCAGCGCAGCTGCCTACATGAACAGACAACTGACAGTCTCTCCCATACTTAGCCAGCACAGAGTAGACAGGGAGGCATCTCCTTGGTCCTTCTGTAGTCCAACATCCAACAAAAAAGTTATTATGGAAGTCCAGGATCATAACAAGATCAACTAACAGATGGCAAAACCTAAATTCTCACTTGTCCCCCATGTCACAGACCAAGCTTCATATCACGGGAGCACAGCCTTCCAGTTATCACCACATTTCAAATATAATTAAGACAACCCAAACTGGCATCATAAAACAGAACTACAGTGTACTCAAAGGCCCTATATATACCCTTACACTAGCAATCGTGATGTTACTATAACAACTTTTGGATTAAAAGAATAAATATTCATGACAATATTTTTGTTTGCAGTATAAGAAGAACTGACAACACTGGAGAAGCAGAAAGTTAAGTGGTTTAAAATATGCTTGCCATAGATATGGTGAGACTTAACTTACTGAGTGTATTTGCTGAACAAGACTAACACAGAATGATAAAATGATAAGACAAGTTTTAACAAAAATAAAGTGTGACACAGGTACAGAATGGAAGGGAAAAACAAAGCATTTCTAAAATGAAATAATCTGTCAAGTAAATTATTTGTTTGGGGACTGTTCAGAACAACCAGTGCAACACTGGCATTACATTGCTAGACTTGCTTTGAACTCCAGAAGAGTTTCAAAACCAAATCTTAGCAACATGGCTGGTTTTCTGTTTCTGAGAGTTTCACTCCTTTTTTTACTCTAAGAGTTTCACTCCTTTTTTTACTCTATGGGTGGGTGGCACTAAGGATGGTTAGAGGTGAAGTTCAAAGGGAACTTTTCCTATTCCTGAAGACAAACCATTTCTGCCATCTGTTCTCAGTTGTTCTGAACTGCTGAAAACTGATCTGCCCCCGTCTTGTTGCCTCTTCCTTGTTTGAACCCAAGATTTTTCAGTGATGACAGTTTCCCAAATGGTTTAATCCATGTCAGAAGCATTGGAGAAAAAGCTACTAAAAGCCACTGCCTGATGATGCTCACATTTGCTCACTTCTGTGATGTGGTTATCATTGAAAATAGCCATGTGTTTAGCATTACAGTGTCAAAACAGGTGCAGGGATGTTTTATGAACGAAGAGCTAAAGGTTAAAAGCAAAAAAACACAGTTATCCTATTTTAGGTTCTTCTGTTTTACGACAAAGTTGAAAACAGCTATATGTTTAGAAAAATTCTCCTTTGTACAGCACTACTCTTCTGTTAATATATTTCCATACTCTAAATGAAAAGGCCTCACTTTGAACTGAGCCTCATGGACAAAGTAAGAGGAAAACCCATTTAGGTTACAGTAAGCACATGGAGATTGTGAAATACTTTCTACAACCTTTCAAGTTTAAAATAGACCACAATACAATACCATTAGCAAAAACTACTCGATCTCCCACTGTGTGGTTTACAGGATACTTGCAATTTCTATACAACTCTGCTAAGTGGTTTACAAAGCCTCTTGGCATGAATTCCTGGTATTTGTTTAAGTTCAAAAGATTATTCAGCTGACAATACTGTGCTTCAATTTTTTTGGTCTACCGTACTTTCTCACATATAACAATGTGCCCTCTATTTTTGGAAGACCCCCAGAAAAGGGGTGGGGAATCTTACCTTGGAGTATGAGTAAATACCAGAGGACTGAGGGCCGTACACCAGGGCCTGATCTGGCACACAGGTGCTGGGGCTGCGATAGGGTCCAGTTGGGCATGCCAGCTCTGGAGTAGGTGCCATGTCTAGCCCTGTGTACTGGCTTCAGGGCCACGGGCTGGCTTTGGAACCACATGGAATCCACATGTTGGGTTGGATGCAGTGCACTGAGCCTGGCCATGGACAACCCCCTTGTACCATCCCAATCCAGCACGCAGTTTGGAAGTGAGGGAAGGGCTTCCCATGGGCCCAGAAATTGGGCAGTGCACGTGGAGGACGGGGGTTAACTGAGGGGGAAGGAGGGACTGATGGCAGCTTTAACTGAGGCAGCTCCCAGACTCAGAGCAGTAAGTACCGACATCACTCTGACTCAGACCCCCAAAATTTCTGGACCCATGGGGAGGTATTTGCCTTGCATATCATGCACACTCTGATTTTCTCCAGGTGGTTTTTGGGGGGAAAGGCACTTTTTTCCTAAGAAATCTTGCCTTGTCTGCAACTGGTAGTTTTGAAAACTGCTAAAACAAAGGATTAGGCAATGCCAAAGCACAACACAGAATGTGATGTGGACACATCTGTCCACTTGCGGGAATATTTAGTTAGGCTAGTATCTGTTGATTGGGAACAGCTTTTCCTATTTATTCCTTCATTAATTATGAAAGTGGTTGACACCCAAGTCTGCCTTTTCCCATCGCCTCAGCCAAAGATGTGTCTCTACAGATGTTCTTTGAAACTGGACTTTGCAAGTTGGAACTTTTCTAATTGTCATTGTACTGTATAATAGAAAAGGAGGAAAGAACTGATTGTTTGCAGATGATGTCCCTTTCCTTACCAATCTGACTAATGTATCTGGAGTTCTACACACTTGTAAGCATTTATGGATAGTTTACTGAATTACATATATGTACCTTAATTGTACAAGTTTGTAGTTTGTATATCAAAAACATGAAGTGTGTAAATGTATTTGTAAGTGTATTATTTTTATTATGACAGAACGGGGTGATGCATAGGGGGTGCATGTGGGTGCACGTACACCCCCTGAGCATGGCAGTGCACCCTCTGTAAAAAGGCGCCACCAACACTGTCAGTAGTGCCTGCCGGCGGTCACTGGTCACAACCCCGCCACCGACACTGCTGGCAGCATCTGTGGGTGGTCAGCGATCACCGCTGGCCACCAACACCGCTGCCAATGGCGCCTGCAGCTGGTCGCCAATCCCTGGTCAGTGCTCACCACCACCACCCCCGCTGCCAACAGTGCTGGCGGTGTCTGCAGGAGCTCCGCGCTTACCACCGCCACACTCCCACTGCCAGCACAGCCATGCCCGCCCAGCCACCAGGGGCATGCACCATTCACGACACAGAATTTGCTTTTCCCTAGCTTAATGCAATGGAGCCTAGGTTCATTAAGATTCAAGCCCATGTGCATAAAAGAAATGTAATTTATTTTTTATTTTCAGTCTTTATCCAACAGAGACCAAAATACTAGGTGGACAGTCTTAATGTATATACTCAAAATAAGTACATACAATAAAATATTGTATAAAATAAAGTAGGTATATTATATGTATATGTATATAATAAAATATGACAACATTTTGAGAACATTAAGTACGATTTGGCCTGTTAATGGTGGTAAAGCAAATACAATATGAATAAAAAGTGGAAGAAGGGACTTAGAAGCTGCAAATATTTTAGAAAAGTTTAAAACAAAAGCCCACATAAAAAACAAACAAAATCCCCTCACATATGCAATGGATTTTTAGCTTAATACCTTATACCTTGTTTGAGATGAAGATGAAAGCAAAAGCAAAAACAAAAAACCCAAAAATGAACAACCGAAGGTGTGGAAATACTAATAGCTACAACACATTTCAAAATTAAGAAAAATAAGATTCAAAACTGAATCCTAAATGCAATATGCTAGTAGATTTATGTTTTTACATTTTTTTTCAGCATACATGTGGGGTAACATTGGGAGGTTTATTCCCATACCAGTGTCTCATATTCAAAACTCAAGACTTTATTACATGCAAAAAACCCCATCAAAAGTAAGTTTCCCTTTAAAATAGATATTATATATATTTTAGAGGAAAAAATACTAAATCAGCATGCAACAGTAAATATAAATGGCAAATAATAATAATCACAATCATAATAATATACAGCCAAGCTCTCGAATACCACCAAATCTGCACCGAAGAGAATACCCGTGATCACCACCTCACAAATCTCAAAAGGGCTTTCACTCAACAAGAACACTCCTCCAGAGAGATGCACTGCACGTCTGAAGGAGACATCCAGATATCACACAAGGATTTGCTGCAGTGCAAAAAGAAATCCCCACAAATTGCACACTATTAATTTTGACATATCATCCTTCCCTGGAACCTACACAGAAAATCCTCAAATAATTGCAACCCATACTAGAAGAAGACCCCATTCTTAAAGAGAACTTTCCAGAACCACCCATCCTAGCCTTTAAACAAGCATCAAATCTCGCCAACTTCATCACCATCAGCAAACTCCCTGTGACCCAAACCACACCTAATAGATCCAGACCATGCCAAGACAAGAAATGCAAAACCTGCCAACACATCTCCACCACCCCCACAATTACTACACCCCACAACAGAACCATCACTATTCCTGGATCTTACACCTGCACCTCCAGAAATGTAATACATCTCATCCAATGCACCAAATGCCCTGACAGAAAATATGTAGGAGAAACCAAAAACAACTGTGCACCAGAATGAATGCACACAGGAAATCTATCAAAGACAAAAGTACCCAACTACATGTGGATGCCCAGTTCTCACAAGACAATCACCCCCACTCCAATCTCTCAGTTCTAACCCTCAAAGGGAACTTACAAGACACCTTTCGTAGACCAGCCTACAAACTTCACTTCATAAATCTACTGGATACAAAAAATCATGGATTAAATATAGACATTGGATTTCTGACACATTACAACCTGCCTGACATCTGATTCACCAGGTACCTGCCAGACCTGACCTCTTACACTTTTCTTTTCCTCCCACTTCCTTCCCTCCCCTGCCCTCCCTTTCTTTTCTGCCCTTTGTCTTCTTAATTTCCAGCTATTTACTCTTCCACAGTCAGCCTCTTTTCCACCTTGAATTACTACTACTGTAGAGTCTCCCTTACACACCTATCAGGCATCACTTCCCAAGTAAAACCAAGTACATATAGGCAGATAGCATTACTTCCTAACAGCTGATTAAACTACTTCTTTAATGCACCAGGACTTTCTAAGTTCAACAAGGAAGTTTACAGTTAAGTCTCTCCAGGTCTGTTGTCACTTATCATTGTACTAGTAAGGCAAAAAAACCAAAAGATTAACTAGTAATATAAACCATATTTGACATGTTTTTTTCTCACCTTTTAAAACAGTATGTTCAAATGTAAAATGCAATAAATAAATGTTCTTCTTTTGTAAAAAAATTATAGTAGAATGGAAAATACACTAAAATAAAATAAATAATAATACACAGATATTACCCTTTTAATCTTAGTACATCAAAACACTTGGCAAACATTAATTAGGTCTTCTAAGTTAGGATACAGATATACAGGCATTACTTCACCTTCACTGAAACACAGCTGCTCCTGGAAAAGCAGCAGCTGTTCTAATAGTAAACAGGAACACCACGTAACAGTGTAGGACACAATGAAGAAGAGAGAAAATTTAAGGAAGTAAAGCATACAGTAACATCAGAACTGAAATCTGCCCTGGACACTGAAAAAAAAATTCCCCATTTCATATAAGTGCTATAGTATCTTCACTGACTAAATACCAAAGCCCCCAGCTTTTAGCTGAAAAATGCTAAAAGAAATGCAGTGGATCTGGCCCTTACTAGTTGACAGTCATCCTTCCTCTTTACTATGTTCCCAGTTAGGACTGTCACCTCTACCAAAACAAGGACTTTTTGGATTGTCTGACTGGACCAACAGAAGATGGATACTGTAGGATTCAGTTCAGCATACAACAGGAGTGAGCATGGAGAAAGCCTGATTTCCTGGACAAATACCAAAAACTTGCAAGAGATAGGGGAACTACACCCCCTCTCTCAGGGTATGTTTATACTGCAATCCACAGGTGAGACTACAGCCCCCACAGACTACCTGAGCTAGCTTTAAAACAACTGGTTTGGGATTGATAGAATTGCAGCTGTGGGGGCATAAGCTTCACTGGCCAAGTACTTACATTCTGTGATGGTCTTTTGTTAAACTACTATTGGTACCTGATCTAGCCAGTTTAAAGTTAGCTTGGCTAGGTTACATGAACTACACATCACTGCACTGCAGTATTGAAATGCAAAAATCTACAACGCTTTGTTCAGAGATGATACCTTTTATAAGACCAACTAAGAGCTCACAAAAATACATATCTTTTTCTGCAAGCTTTTGAGCTCATCAGGCTCAGGAAAAATTAAGGATGGTAAGAAGTCCCCATAGGTAGGAAATAAACTTCACTTTTGCACGGAGGAAGCTGGAGATGGCAATCTGTCTCTCTGTGAGGTGCTCTTTGTTGTGCAGGTCAGGCAGGATTCCTTCCCTGTTGGTGTCAGATGGCAAGCAGAGCGGCGTAGGATCCTTCTTGTTGTTCCGCAATGAAATTTATAATCCAAAATCAGCTAAAATTCGGCATCTACCATGTTTCAGAGGTATATTTGTTAGCCATGTTGATCTGAGACAAATAGAAATGCAAAGCTCTAGAACTCTTGGTTCAGAGATGATACCTTTTATTAGCCTAAGAAATCACAAAAAAAATAGCTTTTTCTGCAAGCATGGAAGATGCCGAATTTTAGCCAATTCTGGATTATGAACTTCATTGCTGACCAACAAGAAAGATTTCTACACCTCCCTGCTTGTCATCTGAGACCAGCAGTGGAAGGAATCCTGCCTGACCAGCACAGCAAAGAGCACCTCACGGAGACAGACACTCTCATGGACCCAGAGGGACAGATTTCCATCTCCAGCTTCCTCTGTGCAAAAATGAAGTTTATTTCCTATATATGGGGACTTTTACCATCTTTAATTTTCCCTGAGCCTGATGCAGGGTGTGTGAGCCTGAAAGCTTCCAGAAAAACATGATTTTTTTTGCAATTTCTTAATTGGTCTAATAAAAGGCATCATGTCTGAACCAAGAGTTCTAGAGTTTTGCATTTCTTCTTGTCTCAGACCAACACAGCTAAAAAATACATCCCTGAAACATGGAAGCTGCGGTATTGAGACACTCTTGGGCTCTGACAGGCACATACAGCTGATTCAGCTCCAGCATAGTACCAGAAAGCCACTGGCATCAACCCAAGTCAGTGAGCGGCTAGCACGGAGACGGAAAAGGATCTTGGAGTCGTCACTGACTCCACGATGAACATGGGCCGGCAGTGTGGGGAGGCAGTCAAGAAGGCCAACCGTACCCTGTCATGCATCCACAGATGCATCTCGAGCAGGTCCAGGGAGGTGATCCTCCCCCTCTATGCGGCACTGGTCAGGCCGCAGCTGGAGTACTGCGTCCAGTTCTGGGCGCCACACTTCAAGAGGGATGTCGACAGCATGGAGAGGGCCCAGAGGAGGCCACTCGCATGGTCAGGGGGCAGCAGGGCAGGCCCTACGAGGAGAGGCTGCGGGACCTGAACCTGTTCAGCCTCCACAAGAGAAGGTTAAGGGGGGACCTTGTGGCCTGCTACAAACTGGTCAGGGGGGATCAGCAGGTATTGGGGGAGTCCCTGTTCCCCCGTGCGCTGCCAGGAGTGACCAGGAATAACGGTCACAAGCTGGCGGAGGGTAGGTTTAGATTAGATATTAGGAGGCGCTACTTCACAGTCAGGGCGGCTAGGGCCTGGAACCAGCTTCCAGGGGAAGTGGTGCAGGCTCCTAGCCTGGGGATTTTTAAAAGGAAGTTAGATGAGCACCTTGCCGGGGTCATCTGACCCCGGTGCTCTTTCCTGCCAAGGCAGGGGGTCGGACTAGATGATCTACCTAGGTTCCTTCCGACTCTAGCTACTATGAAACTATGAAACTGCACACAACGACATTTAATACTGCACTCTTAGATTAAGATTAGCAGCCCATATATGAACTACTTAGGGAGTTAGGTCAAGAATTAAGTAATTGGCCTATTATTCACTGAACTCAAAAAATCGCTTGGTAGCTAAAAGGTGATGGAGCTGAGGTAGGGAAAACAGTTGCATTCTTACACATCCCGGTTTGATGTTTATGTTAATGAAATTACAGCTGGCTGCCTTCAACCCATACTTTCTGCCTGAGTATTATTTCATACATATGCTGATCAATGAAAATTAAATACCTCTGTAGTCTGCTACAACAGCAGTGAGAACAATAAATGAAGAAAGTATTTACAGCCTAGGTTTCTTCTTCACTCCACTCTTCCCCTAACATCTATCTCCTTCAGCTTTGCATTATATTCTAGATAACTCCTCTTAGTGCTATGAACGAATAGCTTTTTTGGAAGAGGCATGGTAACAGAAGGAAGGAGACAATGTTTGCTCATTTCCATGCTATATGTATTTCCAAACATACTTTTATGTCTTACTGTGAATTAAAAGAAAATGGTAACCATTAACATCAGAAAATTGTATTTAAGATAAGCAGATAAGGTTACAAGGGGCCTGTTTATACTATAAGCCTTTTGCAGGTAGACAGCCAATGTCACATGGAAGTCACCAAAGCCACAGTTCCACTGCACCAGCTATCTTGACAGGGCATAGGGTGCATCCTGAAAGGCCTTCAAAACAGGCCAGGGTGGCTGACAGAAAATGAAGGTGATCCGTTTCCTAGCAGCTTACCTATAACAGCAGAAGCCTATCATTCAGGAGGCTGGCTTCATCCTGCCAGCAGAATGAAGGCATTTTGCCATCATAGTAGAGCTGTGACTGTGGAGGTACTCACAGTTTCTGAGCAGAACTATCCAACAAAACCATGCAGTGTAGACCAGACTTAGGATCTGCAGCCTTGTTTTACACTTTAACAGAAGTACAGTTAAAGATAATCGTATATAAGTGTTGGCAAGATCAGAGCCTTAGCTGAAATTTTTTTTTTCCTTTAACTGTCAAGATATATATTTTCCCTATATTACTGTGAAATTAAGTACTCATTGGACATATCTACACATGCAATTAATGCACTCCTGGGTGCATGTCTACATGTGTGCCTCTGTCAGGAGCAAACTGCACCTGACAGGAGCAGCCCAGTCTAAGGCTGCTTCTGCCCTGCCCTGCCCCCCTGCAGCAGTCACAGGGAGCTCCAGGCTCCCCTTGGTACCAGCCCTGGGGGCTGGCAAAGGGTGTGGGGCCAGTCCCAACATCCACCAGGTGGGGAGAGCTGTGATGACCGCAGGAGTAGATGGCTTCCTAGCAAACTGGGGATCAGGACCCCTGATCCTTACTCTATCCACATCAGGACTTAGCCAGCTGAGTGGGAGCGAATTGCTCCTGTTCAATGTCTACATGTGTGCTACAGTGCATTAGCTAATGCACCTTTTATCTAGTACCTGTATGTGTTGGTATTAGCAAACAGAGCTTTAGACTAATTTAATGTGTAGTAAATCATGTGCACATGTAAAAGGTGACACTTTACTGCACATTAGATTAGTCTATTAGATGTAGATGTGCCCATTTAGTACAAAACTTCTGCTACCTAAAAGTAAATATTCTTAAAAGGCAAGGTTCTTTGGGTAGATGTGATATCTTTTATTAGACCAACTGAGTAGTTGGAATAAAGTTCTGAGCAAGCTTTTGGGCTCATTCACCCTTCGTCAGGCATAGGGAGTCTCTGCTGGTCTGAGACTCCAAGAAAGTCTCAGACCAGCAGAGTCTTCCTTGGAGACTCAGACCAGACTTGATCTGAGACAAGACTTGGAGACCAGACTTCACATCTACCCAAAGAACCTTGCCTACCTATACCCTTAGACCAACATGCCTACAACCAAAAACCAGTATTCTTAAAAGAGTGTTTCTACTCATCCACAGTTATACTGCTACAAATACAGTTTTGATCATATGACCTTACTTCTTACAGAAAACAAAGTTGTTAGTCAAACCTATATTATTGATTAGCAGTAATAAAATCCTAACTTTGACCCAAGGATCAATACATTTGAAAAGTATCTTACCTCTTTTTCATGCATTCGAACTAATGTCCGTTCCTCATAAAAAGAGCTGTTTTTTCCTAAGCCTATTTTGGGTGTCATCTATTGAATGAAAAAAAATCAGTTTTAAAATTTGAACAGTATATTTTAGAATAATAATTTAAAAGCAGAAATAGCATGATGTCTCCATAACCCACCAGGGAAATATAACACCTACCAGAGACAAAGGTAATGGCTTCTCTCTCAGATACCTTGGATTTTCTAGCTGGAAAACAATACATTATGCAATGCTGTATTACTATTCATGTGACAGAGGTTTTTCATCATTATTTCTTATACACATGAAAAAGTAACTTAAAACACTATGGCCTAGATGCTCCAAAGTGACTAGTGATTTTGGGCACCCAACCTGATACTCAGACTAAGTACAGACAGTCAAAAAGCCCAAGGTTGAATTGATTCAATCTTCCCAGATTAGTCTAAGTTGCGTAGACTTAACTGATAAGCAAGTGAACAGACATTCACTTTTGATTCCAGAAATGCAGCCACATGCCTGCAGTGGCCCAGGCCAGAAGCCAGGGGGTTCTAGAGCATGCCTCCCTGCTTGGCTGGGGCTGGCAGCTTGGGAAAAGGCTACCCTGCCCATCCCGCAATGGGAGGTTTGCAGAGGAGGTACAAAGGAACTTGGGATGCTGGGGGACTGTGAATTAATTTGAATCTGGAGGGGGTCTGGGACAGAAGTTCAATACATCAATTTAACCTAAATCAATTAAGTCTGATACTACAGCCCATCCAGGCTTATCTTAAACTGGTTTCAGCCATTTTGAAAGTGGTTTAGGTGCACTGAATTTCAGTTGTGCTACAAATTTAAACCAATTTTCTATCACTTATACCAGCTTACGTGTAATTTCTGTCCCTATCCTCAGAAAAATGATATTAAAAATCAAGGTATCCAAAATTACTGGTCAGTTTCGGGAATTTGGACATAGACACACTGATCATGATTTTGTATTGAACCAATATTGAGCACTCTCTCTAGATATAACAGAATCTGGATTTTTCACAAGGTTCAGTTCTTTAGTTGCCTGCAATGATGAGGTTTTGCAAACAAGCCAGGGGTACATACAGCCTCAGCAAACAGCTACACAGGACTGCTGTGGTGCTCCAACTGTTTGCTTTGGCTTCTATTTCAAAGGGTGCCATTTCTCTAACCACTGTTGTGCTCCAGCTGAGTGAAGAAGCAGTGCCCTTCAAAGTAAAAGCAACAGCAATCAGCTGAGCAACTGGTTTTTAATCTGCCAACCTGCTATGAATTAAGCGGGTTATGAACCACCCCAATATAAAAAAATCCTGGTTTTACCAAATAAAAGGCTAAACATCTCTAATACTGAGAATAAAAATATAACAGATTTCTGTAACCAGGTTATGTTTTAAACATCAGTATATTTCCTTTTAAAGCATTCTTAGGGATCTCTTTAAAAAAAAAAAAACCCACAAAAATTCAGAACTCATAAGTCTAATGAAATCTAATAATCTATAGTAATCTTTCACAGTTTTTATGACCAGAAAATCTTCAACCAATTCCACTAAATATAATCTAACCTAATAATGTTCAGAATTTGTTTTCCATTGCAATGCACCCAAAATGATTATATATAACTTACAGAAAACATTTGAAGAAAGCACTAAATTATAATTTATACTTGGTTAATTATATACAAAAGCTTATCACAGGATGAATCATTAGCAAATTTTAATACGGCATCTAATATACTGGCCAAATCATAAACATAGGAAACCCTTGAGCATCCTGCCTCCACATATAATATTTTATATTACCTCAATAAATAACCCGTAAACATTTTTCTCTGAACATTTTAGAGCTGGGTATAGACAGCATTAATCAGTTTCTAGGGACAAGAACCATTTTCAAAACAAGCTGCTGGTGGCTTTGAAATCCGTTCAGGCTACAAAAGCGTGCCAACCAATTTAAAAAATGGATTTTGTTGAGCTGAATTTGAACCAAGTGGTATTTTGGGGAAGGAGAGGGAATGTTTTCCCACAGCAGAAAAGGTTTACATTTTGTAAACTCCTCCAGACTTTTTATTTGAATGGGATCAGGTGCACTCACAATATCTGAATCAAAGAATAGCATTTATAAAGAGAGAGGCAAATAAATTTGGCTCTTAGTTAATATGGTGTTGAGGCTAAAAAACTCCACCAGGTTCAAAAGAGCTCCTTTGGTTTTAGGTTGGTATAGCTCACCAACCCTCCAAAAATCCTATATTTGAGGATAATAGGACTATAAAAACATATGCAACTCTTGGCAAAAGAATCCAAATACCACACATGGAAAAAATTCATTAAAGTACTGTCTAATTAAAGCAGCTGGTTCAATCACTAATTTTAAAAACTACATTTGAAATACTGAGCACAACCCACTTCCTCTATCAGAGCTATATCTTGCTTAATTTTCTCTAACTATAAGGCTCAAACTTCACATCACACGAAATGCAACTCCCAAGACATGCTTTCAAGAATATAATCTGTAAAATGTGGTAGGGAGATTTGGAATGAGAATATGATTGCAATATACATCTTACAATATAGAGTCTTTTATTTTTAGAGAAGATTAAATTGATCTATTAGGCCTGGCAAATATATCAAAAGTGCTTGCCACTTTTTCCATATCTATTAAGTACATTTGTGTGCTGAATTTATAAATGAAAAAAGAGGCTTAATCCCTCTGTAATTTCAATTTGACACAGTATTCTTCATTTCCTGTCCTAAAATGTGATGTTGGATATCTGTGCACTATTGAAGAGTTGTCACGTTTTCCCTAGAAGTGGCGGTGTGGTTCAAAGATGTGCAAAAGGAATATATATTTATCTAGACAACAAGTTAATAAAGATTGTAAATATTCTATTATGCATTCTAATTAAAGGTGTATACGCAATCAAGAGCCTCATACAGACTGATAACATCTAAGCCTTTTCCTGAGCAACTCATCCCAAACAATAAAGCATTTGGTGTAGTAAAAAAGAAAAACCCAAGAGAAGGAGCAAGAGTGTGTGAGAGAACTGTACCTACAACGGTCAACTTTACAGCTGTAATTCTCCACAAGCATTGCCTTGTTCCTCACACTTACCCTGAATCTCCTTTCTACCCATCACATCTTCAGCTGATCCCAGCCAACCAGCCCAGAACCAGGATGGATCAGCAAGCATTCCCAGGATGCCAGGAGTAATCTAACCTGGGCCTGGTTCTGCTGACTGAGGGCTCATTCTGCATATTCTAAACTCTCATTAACTTCAGTGGGAGTTTTGAGGAAACTAGAAATCAGAATCAGCCTTTCAGGGTGCAAATGGCTTTTAAATGCCATACACCTTTCATATAAAATGTAGTTTTCCTCTGTTTTTTAAAAATAAAACCAACTTATTTATAGCACTATAAATATTTACCGCTAATTCAAATAGTTTAGTTGGGCATGAAACGCAATAGTTTACAGCCTTCATTTCAGAACCACTTTGAATATGTAAGGTATACACGACTTGTTTATAAAAGAGAGGAAAATGTGGCTCTAATACTTTCTATGGCATAAGTCTTGCATTTTTTGATTTTGTAACAGCAGCCAGATGTGCTTTGAAGTTAAATGTTCCCACTTTGTTACTTGTTGTGGATTATATCCACTTAAACTGATCTGTAAACATTTAATGTCTCAACATTCATTCCTTTCATGCTAGTCTTCTGCAAAACTTCTTGTTCTCAAAATTATACCACATTAAAGGGGAAATATCACAATAAAGAGTGCCCAAAAAAGAAAAATTAAAAAACTTGTATTTATGAGAAACATGCAAATTTAAAAATAATAAGTACAAGGGCAAGACAAATTACAATACATATGTATGAGATGAGGAGGAACCATTTGAAGAACAGGGGAAAAAATCACATGACTCAAAGTTTCTTGGGGTATGAAACAAGTAAATCTCATAATCTCTATCTGAACTACAGTTGAACTCTAAATTTGTAAATACCCTTTCTTAATAAAAGCCAGTTTTTCACATACTTTTTTCCAATACTTCCATTCTACCCGTTATTCAGTGGGCTATTATATAAGCAACGGATCATGTTTCATTTTGTGAGAATTAGTACTGTCACCTCATCGCAGAGTGTGATGGTGGGAACATTTTGGAGGATCCCCATTAAAAATATCACTTGGCAAATGCAGAAAAAAAGACTTCTTGGAACCATCTCCCTTCTGACATTTCAAGGAGAGATGTCAGAGCAGACAAATTCAGCACATGGACATTTTAACAATAACGTCACTACACACACAGGGAGCAGAGAGACTGCCGGCTGTGTACCCAGTCTTTTCTCCTCTCCAGCCCTCTCCTCGGTGAGCAGGGAAGGAAAAGAGAGAGAAGAGAGTGGATGGAGCCAAGGGTCTATCCCCAGTGGATCAGTCATCCACAGTATGAGGCGACACGATCCTGAGAATAAACGGTGCTGAAGCAAGGAAGGAGCAGGAAAGGAATCATCGATTTGTGCCTCCGCAGAGCTGCTCCCATAGAAGAGCTGCACCTCACTCTTTCCAGAGCGTTTAGCACAAGGGCCTCCATCTAAACAATTAGTTGACAGCCCCTATTTCTTTGATGTAGCAACAAGCACCAATGTGTGTATATATAATTATGCCATCTTCCCACTCCATCCAGAATATTTTGGTCTTTGGAAGACACTTATTAAGGAGTAATTAATAGGGCTGTGCAAAGCTTCGGTAGCTGATTCGATTTGGAGGAGATTTGGCCCGATTTGGGTACTGACTCTCCAAATTCGACTCGAATCAGGAGACCAAGTAAAAGCTGCTAGCAAGCAGCAGCAGGACAGAGCCCCCGCCCCCAGTGCTGATGTGGGCACAGCAGCACTGGGAGCAGGACCTATGCCCTGCTGCCGTCTGGAGTGAGCCACGCCTGCACCCCACCCCCATGCCAGCTGGGCAAGCGGCAGCAGCGCAGAGCCCCCGCGGCTCCCCCCACCAGGGCAGAGGCTGGTACAGCTGGAGAAGCCACGGAAGAAGCCCCCACAGCTGTCCTGCCCAGCCCCATCCCCTGCCTGGCTCCAGTCTCCCAGAACGTTTTTTTAAAAAAGCAACAAAAAAAAAAGCCCCGAACTCACCGACTCTGGCACCGGCCATGGGGGCCTCTGAGGGCTCATGGCTGAGCCTCCCCGCAAAGCGCAGGGCAGTGGGGATCACCACCCCCACCTGGCACCCGCACAGCAGCCGCCCCATGGCACGGGTGCAGCACAGCTCAGTAGGGCGCTGTGCACTGAGAGCTGGAGTGGCTCCATGTCATCCAGAGCCTGGCAGTGCTCAGCCCCAGTGGCCCCAGCTCCCAGGCAGTACGTGGTGCCCTGGCAAGCTGCACTGCACCCACATGATGGTGCAGCTGCCATGCGGGTGCCAAGTGGAGAAGGGCAATCCCCACTGCCCCCCACTGTGCAAGGGGACTCTGCCATGAGTCCTCAGAGGCCCCAATCACTGCTCTTGCAGCCATTAAACATGGTTTTTTGGGGGGGGGTTTTAAGTTCTGGGACTAAGCTGTGGCTGGGTGGGGGGATGCAGCCAGGCAGGGCAGCCACAGGGGCTTCTCCTACAGCTCCCCCCGCCTGGGGAGAGGCAGGCATAGTCAGAGGAGCCGTGGGAGAACCTGCAGCTGTCCGGCTGTGCCTGCCTCTCCTCAACCGATCCAAATCACTGAATCCCTCTGAATTTACACCAAATCTTCTGAAGCCAATTCGTCCGTATTGATTCAGGACAGTGATCCAAATCTCCAAATCAAAATTGTCCTCCGAATCATCTGAATCCGAATCGAGTACTTCCCTATTCACACAGGCCTAGTAATTAACTAAAATAATACATGCTTATGGAGTATCAGAGAGTCAGAAGGTATGCTGCATGTTAAGATTTAGGAAAAACATTTGGATCAGCATGCTTTTTGCATATTTCCCAGTAACTTCTTCAAAGAGAAATCATGTTTGTTTTCAAACCATGGACAGAAAAACACACATGAAAGAGTTAAGAACACTTAGATTTGGAAATGGTAAACAACTCAAATGAACCTTGCCCTAAGTTCTTCCTTCAGTCTAACAAACCCCGGCAGCCAGCATGTTCCCTGCAGAAAGAACTGCTGAGTAGCTTTAGGAAATCTGAGTATGGACATTCTTATCTAACATCATAATTTGAAGGGAAGAACACTTTAATGCTGCTTCTGCAGTCTTTGTGGAAGGACATTAAAGCATTTGAAGACTGTTTGTCAGCATGAAAGTTGAATTTATTTTTTGAAGTCACAACACACCACTTGGAGTTCACTGTGGGAAAGTTTTTACAGTGGTGCCGTCCTCCAGCACCACCACATATACAATAGGTATGTTTATAGTAAGCAGACAGAAACTAAGAAAACCAAAAAAGAGAACAAATCAAAAGGCTTGTACAGAAATGGTTGAGTTTAACTAGAATGGAAGACAATGTAAAAGCTGAGCCAAGTTCACAAGAAACCACAGGCACATATTGCACTACTGCTGGAGCCTCCCAAGAATTCCCCATATTTCTTTTGCTTTAACCATGTTTAGTAGCTAATTCCTTTCACTCTCACTACCTAGGTCTCCCTCTGCAGGCAGAAGATTCTCCAGAGAAAGAAAAAGACAATGCAATCCACACTCCCTGGTTCTGTTGACTCCTGAGCTGAGTTACACTTTCCTAAAAATTAAAACTGGTGTGACTGTACAAACACATGGATTAGAATGGGAGCTGTGTCTACTTGTGCTAAGACTGAAACTGGTCCACTGCTTCCAGTCCTAATCAGCGTCAGAACAAGCTATCAGGGATCTTCAGAACTGGTTATTCAGGCGCCCTAAGAGAATGTAATTTTCAGAAGGTAGCAAGCACATCTACACATTCATTAATGCGTAGTGGCTACTGTGCATTTAATTTAGTACTTGTACAATGAAATACTAAATTCACAACTGGAGTTCCTGCATAGTAGTGCCAGCGAACATCATTTTAGTGATGGTACTGCACGGTAGCCTAGTAATACTGTGCAGTAGTGTATTAACATTGTGTAGTAGCACATCACAGCACAGTATTATTAGGTTACTCTACAGTTAGCATCTTGTGTAGACTTGCCCACTGAGCATGTATTTCTGTAAAATCTGTACCTTTTAAAGGTATCTTCGACTGGGTATTCAAAGGCCAGGACAATCAAAATCAAAATTTAGTATACTAAATTTAGTATACTAAATGCTCTAAAGATTTGAACCTATAAAGAAATACAACATTTGTTGACATCAAAGACATTTTCCCATATTAGTTTCAATGTTAGTGGGTTTAATGGAAACTATCAGATCAGATTGGAAATAAAACAAAACCCTCTGGCTAGGCATTTTAAAATGTGCTTGAATAAGTACACTGCATGCTATAAAGCAGCAAGAACATTTAGTTTTAGATGAGTTTTCCTGAGATGCACGCCAATTTTTCCATAAATTTCTAAAGAATACTATAATTAAATGATGATAATATAACAACAAATGCTACTGATTTTTTATCCACTGCAAAAGAATAAAATATAATTATTAAAAAATAATATAAATTGAACTCACTGGGGCCAGCCCATGACTTTAAAGGTTGTCCTTCATTTGTTTAGCTACGAGTTTCATAGGCATTGTGAGAAGGAAATGTTTATTCTCAGAGAAAAACCTAATCGTTTACAGGACCCAGGGAATAATCTTAATGGACATCCAAGTGACTTAAGTTTAGTTTCCCCCAGAAGAAAAAAAAGCTATGATTCTGTTCCATACTTTCATCACCCAACCCAAGATAACAGAATATAAATCACTGACCAAAGAATTCCTTAGGTAGAAGTTCTCTTCTCTCCATGGGTAACAGTAAGAGACTATTTTTGGGAAGACTTAAAGGTCAAGTTCCGGAGCATTTTTTAATAATGGTCCCATGATACTTTTGATAACGGCTGAGGAGTTAACCTCTTTCTTCCAGCAAAAAGTCCAATACTGTATGGAAAACGGTACCCTACCTGGCTAATAGTACCCCTAGCATTTTCAAATGAACACAATATTCTCTACTTCCACACAGACCTGATGTTCTGTGTTTCTATGGTACATGACAGAGCCATCATATCATTCCTCAGAACTGGCTGTATTCCAGTAGCAGATGAAATGTTATCTCAGGGGCATTGTGAAGCTTATAAAATATTTCCAAACTGCTTTGGGAGTATTGAATGAAAGACAGCAGAGGTATGCATTTACTGGGATCAGTTCAGTCATTCTGCTTAAATATTACCATACCAATTATTAAGTGTTATAATTGATCATTAAAATTAAATGCAATATTAAAAATATTATGACATTATTGACATTTTATCAGCCCTAGATGCTCTAAGAAATTCTTTCCCTTCCAGAAAGCTAAACAACCTCATATTGGAGATCTGAGAGTTCCCAAAAATAAAGTTACTTTATTTGACAAACTTCTTTTCCTTTCATTAAATATATTTTATTGTACTATAAACGAGATTTCTAAAACAGACCTAAAACTAAGGTGTGGACATTTTCAAATGCTAATATTGGTGCGAGAAGCAAGGATTCCTTGGGTATTATCTTTTATTGGACCAACTATGTAGCATTGTACATAGCTATATGTAGTACATAGTGCTTTTTGTACATAGTATTGCATTTATTGGACTATGTAGTTGGTCCAATAAAAGATATCGCCCTAAGCTAGGTCAGGCCTGGAGGGGCTGAAGCTGGAGCAGAAAGTAAGGAGGAAGAGGGCAAGCTGCGCTATCTTCCCAAAGCCATAAACACAGGTTTCCCATTTCTCTCTCTACCATCCTCCCCCATCTACATGCCTCCTCCCCCACAAATAACCTATCCCAGGCCACGGTAGGTGGTGACTTGGCTTTAGCTCTGAGCCCAGGGCCAAAGCCAGAGCTGAGTCACCACCTGCCCCCGGCTGGTACTCAAATCCAAGACAAGGCCTCCCCACCCCACCCCCCTCCCTTACCCCCCTTCATGCTGATTGGGAGAAAAAAGCTTTGTATTGGGGCATAGCTGGTAAACACGGCATGTTGATAAGGCAAAGCTGATGATGGCTCTCCATATGCTTTCAATGATAACTAGTTGAGGAAATCAGCCTTCTGACCCATTCAGAAGATAGCTGGGTCCCACAGGGTCTACATTCCTCTTCAAAGCAGAACTGACCATAACAATACATAACTTTAATCTCAAACCTTGCTTTTTGCAAGCTGCTTTACTTGGGGCATTTGAACAAATAAAAGGCAATACTCAGAGACAAAAATGAAAATTCCACTGGAAAAAAGGGATGACATGCTCAAGTTTATAATATACATATTTTATTTATAAACATGCTTTCAGATATTATAGAATCATAGAAAATTAAGGTTGGAAGTGACCTTCGGATATCATCTAGTCCCCTGCTCAAAGCAGGACCATCCCCAACTAGATCACCCCAGCCAAACTAAATCATTGCAGCCAAAAAGTAGAATGTTACCTAAGCAGAATGCCTAGTAATCATCATTCTATTGACAATCGTGCCACAACACAAAGGAACAAGGCTCCTGGCTCGCACACATTTTCTGGTACATCATATATTGATGTTCATAACTTGCCTCTTTGATCAGCCAAGGCCCTTAGAATGATGAAATGGTATCTTCGCATTTGATAGGTTTATTTGCTCCTTCTCTTGGAAAAATTGGGCAGGAGTATCATGCAAGTACTTAACCCACATTGGAAACCCTTTCTTTCTGAAAGTCAGTTATTGGTTCATGTACAATGGTTATACCAGCTACCAATAGATTACCTGCAGCCTACATGTCCTGAAAACATTCATTAACATAGAACTAACTGTTGGTTTGCCAATGCTGAACTGGTTAGCCATGGTCCTGTAGGGAAACAGCAACCAATCCCTACACTTAGCAGGAAATCCCTCAGTGAGGTGTCCTGGCACTGGAGGCTCCTCCTTGCAGGTCTGGTTCCTGGATCCACTGCTGGTCATCCCAGCTCTGCCTGATGGGACCTGGGATAGCTGCCCTTTACTAGCAGCATCAGTCTACATATGGGAAATCTGTAGCAAGTATCTCCAGTCTCCCATGAATGCAGCACCCTCCAAATCCCACCATCATGTGTGGTACTCTGCACTACTCAGAGAATATCTACTTTGCAGCATCAACACTGCAGCCACAAGCAGGAGCAGCTTGTCTAAACAGGCCCAACTGCTCTTTTGGTTGGAATAAACAGAAATAAGGAGCATGTCACATCAGATGATTCAGAGATTGTTAGGGACTGCAAGGGATCTTGCAGATCATTGGATCCAGCCCCCTCCAGAAGACAACTGGGGTCAAGTGACCCCAGCAAGGTGACTGTCCAGTCTCCTCTTGAAAACCACCAGGGTAGGTGACTGCCGCACCTCTGGTGGGAGTTTATTCTGCTAGATGAATCCTAGGTTGAGTTGAGCAAAGACCCATTTATGCAGATGGGGTTGAAAAGTACAGATTTGTTCTTCTATAACATATCACAAACCAATTCTGCATGTAGCTCTAGTTGGCAATGGTTTTAGTGGGATAAGCCCCCAGCAACCATAGCCCACTTAACTGTACTGTGTCAACACAGACACATGGGGGATGGGGCATGTGCAGCTCTTCAGCGCAGACACTCTGAAGTGGGGCTTATGTATGCAAATCAGGACACGGAGACACACTGCAGTAGTTATCCACCTGACTCAGCACAAGGGATTTGCCTCATTCAGAGACAGCATTTCAATTGGTGAGCCATTTTCTGTAATGTTCTGCATGTTGCTTGTTGTGAACACATGCTCAACCATGTTAACATTGAGGTGTTAATGTTAACTGTGTTAATTAACAGTTAATGTTAACTGTGTTAACATTGAGGTGTTAATGTTGAAATGTGTAAGAACAGATGGAGAAGGTCATCTGTGTTTCAGTAGGATCTTTGCTTCTTCTGTTGTTAGGCCAACTATTAGATAATCTGCACAAAATTAATAAATTAAGTCTTCTAAATTAAGTCTTTCTGAAACATGTATTATATTTAGCACTTCTACAACATTTAACAGCTTCAAAGCATTTATAAATATCAACATTTTCATAACAGCCTTGTAAAGTAAAGATTTTTAAGGTAAACATACACTTGTATTTACAAGGGTTGCCACTACTAATTCCTTCTAGTTTGTCCCCGACCAAAAATCCTCCCTTCTATGCTCAGAACTCCCAGAATTTCCTTTGCTCTAGTACCAATCTTACTTTGAGCATTATGAATCTGTAATAAGAGATTAGTTAGCATTTCAAAGTAAGCAGACACTTTCAAAGAAATCCTGAATCTGTATATTTCAAATGCACTGTCCAAAACATGATCAGTCCCCTGATAAATAAATCTGTCATGTTCCCCATCATAAGACTGATTATTAGATTATTTTCCTATACGTTTATGTTCAGGGTGTTATATTTATTCTTACCTTGCCCTAGGGCCAAGACATAAAAAGAATAGCTTGGAACTATTTTCTGTCCCTTGTTAATATCAGGAGCTAATGTAGTCAGAGTACTGCCAAAATTGCTCCAGCTGGACACTCATTAGGCTCCTGTTTTGGTCACAGACTGAACCCTTGCGCTTTTAAGTTTCCCTCTGTCTATATCAGAGGTTGTCAACCGGGGGTACGCGTTCCCCTAAGGGTGCTTGGAAAGGTCACTGGTATGCTGGGCAGGCAGGGACAGAACATGCTCTGGGGTGTGGCAGTGGGGTCTCCCCCAGTGCCTTCCCACAGGTCACCACTTACCTGCGAGAGCGGGAGGGACATGCCTGATGCCACTAGCCCCACACGGCACACCACAGTGCCTCCCTGACCCCCACCCCAGCTTGCTCCCCTGATCGGCCAATTGCAAGGAGGTGCTGTAGCTACCCTCTGCCTGTAGAGCTGCGAGGTGCAACGGGTCTGAATGGCGGAGGGGGGGGTGTGTTTCTGTGCCCGCTCCCAGGAACAGGGCAGGGGGGTGCGGGCAGCAGTGCCCCTCTGTGAACATAGGGCAGGGCTTGCACATGAACTCTGCGCCACCATTGCAGAGGGGCAGTGGGGAGGCGAGGCAAGGGCAGCGGCATCCCTCCACTGGCTCGCCAATCGCAAAGCCCACGGAATCGCATGTGCAACCAGCCGCGGGAAAGCAGAGCGTGGTGGTTCAACAGTGGGCGGCAGTGATGGCTGCTGCATGCGAGCTCCCCACCCTGTGTCCAGCAAGCACCACCAGATGGGGTACACTTGATAAAAAAGGTTGAAAACCCCTGGTCTAGATAGATTCAACCTCTCAATGCTTCTTTGTTACAGACATTGCTGGCTGCTCCTTTGCAACACTGGACCTCAAGTCCAGATGCTCAAGACATCCTCAAGATGCACACTTTGGGAGCTGCAGCCTTGTGCCCATTCCAGGTTACCATTTACCTCTCCTGTAACAAGTAAAAGCCGAAGCACAGAACACCGAAATTTTCCAAAGTTTTCTAATACAATTACCCTTTATTTTAGTTACTTCAAGAACTATACAGATATAGGCAAAAGAAGAAGTTACCTGTACACATCTCCCTACCTCATTTTTTTTCACCCCATAAGCAGTTTTTGAGTGTGGTCAGACTTTCAGTCCTTCTCCCACACCTCCATTATGCCCATGGCTTCTCCCCCAAAACACAGAGCATCTCCTCACTTCTGAGGCCAGCTTTCTACAGTCAATCTCTTGTCCCTTTTTCTAAGGCCAGTGAGAATCCCTCCCCACACTTCTTTTCTCATAACCTGCAGTCCTTTTCTTAGGTGATTAAAATCTCCTATTTAGTGACTTATAGATATGCTCTAGGAGTTGAGTCTTGAAAAGCTGAATAGCCCTGGAAAGAAGCCAACTTTTTGTCCAAAGGAACTTCCACATGAATAAAAGACCAGGACAGGTTAACAGCCCTCCATTGTCAGCAGTTGTGACCACCCTGTAGAATGCCAGTTCAATTTGCAATGAATGTGGAGGAATTAATGAATTCAACATGAAGGTAAAGAGACAACAGAAGAGAGTGAAGTTCAAAATTCAAAATGAACTTTGCAATCTGACACACGTAGAAAATGAACTCTGTATCAAACTGAATTCACAAGCATGCAAAGATTCCCCAAACTGTGACCATAAGCATAACTTAGAAAATGTTCAAAGGCTGCTGTTCTGCAACAATTCAAAGTCCTAAAGCAATGTTTGGTTGTAACCTTATCTGTCTAGATATTTATACATCCCTATAGTCTGCAAGTGACTTAATATTCTTGTTACTGTTGTATATACAATTGACAGCTATTGAAGAGGCTCTTTGGAAGGTCTGTATTTCAGGTGATCCCACAGCAAAAAAGTTAAATCCTCTTAAAAGTAAATTTATTGCAGTGTTAAAATGCTGGAAACTGTGGTGTTATAGCTTAGAGAAATAGCTTGAGGTGCTGTGAGGACAAAGAAAAGGTATCTAAGCTCCTCATTTCACTGGTTCCTTATTTATATTTTAAGAAAGCAGGAAGACAGCTAGTGAATTGTCTCAAGATCAAGGTTTTTCACTTCTGGGAAGAAAATAGAGACACATACAATTTACATTTAGAATGTTAATGGATGCCACAGCAAAAAACATGTTGTAAATAAGCTGCAAACATCCTGAACTCTTATTACTTATGGTTTTCCTGAAAAGTACCTTTCCATGAATGAGAAATGCTAGATAGGGTAGCCAACCTATTTAGATGTTGCCATGTTCCTCTGCGGTGGGCACCACAGGCAGAGAGAGAAAAAAATTATTTGGGTGGGCTGAGCACACACATGCTCTGCCCCCTTGTCCCCCCCCCCTCCCCCCCCAGCAGGTAAGTCTGTGGAGGAAAAGGTGTTGGGGAGGAGAAAGGACTGTGGAGGGGCTGCAGATCAAGGCCCCAGTGGTGAGGGAGGGAGTAGGGCACAGGCAGCAGCCAGGACTAGGGTGAATGGGGCCCCACCCAGGCTGGGTGGTGGGGAAATCAGAGCCCAGGTGGCTCGTCCAGAGGCATGGGGGGCTCCCACCACTGTGCACATCCCAGCTGAGGCCCAGAAGACATATGTCCCCCTGATCTGTGCACAGGGCAGAGGTGCTTTGCTTCCTGCTGTGACTGCCTCCAGAGCCACGCGATGCCACGTGCGTCCTGGTGCCCTGCGGTTAGGGGGTGCAGTGCAGGTCAGTGGTGGCAAGCATATGGCATTGTGCAGTTCCCAGGACAGCTTCCGTGGGATGCAGAGCCCAGAACGCAGTGGCAGCTGCCTCTGCCCTATGCACAGATTGTGGGGGGGAACATACCCCCTGGGCCTCCCCTGGGGTACACACAGTGGCAGGAGCCCCCCCTCCCCCCAAATGAGTCACCCAGACTCCGATTGTCCTACCACACAGCCTGGCTGGGGCTCCATTCACCCCAGCCCCTGCCTATGCCCCTCCCCACCCCTGCTGCAGCCACTCAGAGCCCATGGCCAGGCTGCCTTGTGGCCCTACCCCATGTTTGGGGGACTGAGCCCCATTAGCCCTGGCCTTTCACCTCCTATGCTGGGCACAGAATGAGAAAAATAAGAAAAGTATATTCATATATTCAGGCATTTGATCAAACAGAGGATAATATTTTCCTACTCTATTTTCAAAGGAAAACAATCCTTGCTAAGAATGCAGATCTATTTTACATCAAGAGCTTTTATATTTATACCACATTTTAAATGTCGCTCGCTACATAGCAAAATACCTTCTGTGACTATGTTATTCCCCAAATAACTTCCCGAAGTTCCCGAAGAACGGTACACAGTAGCATAGCAACAGGGGAGAGGGAGGGGGTCCCAGAAGCCAGCCTGTAGGGGAGCATCTCCCATGTTTTGTGTGTGATCCACCCGCCCACCTGGTGGGTTGTGGGTGTCTTTAGCTGTTTCAGCCGGAAATTCCAGCTGCCACCACTCCCCCCATGGCTAGTGTGCCGTGCTATTAATTCCCCCACGAAAGTGCTGTGGAGCAGGAGGTGGGGCCCCACACAGGCCGATTTGCCTCGGGCCCTGCACCCTGCTCAGATCATCCCTGGGGGTCGCAAATGCAAGCATCATCCTTGGATGATGGTGTCGCTGTGGAAGTGGTCTTTCTAGACGTTAAGAAGGCCTCTGACACTGTCTCTCACCCCACCCTCATCAATAAATTAAGCGACTGTGGCATTGATGCCTACACAGTTGGATAGGTAAAAAATTGACTGACGGGGCGTACCTAGAGAGTAGTGGTGGACGAGTTGTACTCAACCTGGCGAGATGTGAGCAGTGTGGTACCTCAGGGCTCAGTCCTTGGGTCCGCACTGTTTAACATCTTCATCAGCAACTTGGACAAGGGGGTGGAAAGCATGGTGTCCAAGTTTGCCAATGACACTAAGATATGGGGCAAGGTGGACACATTTGAAGGGAAAGAGAGGCAGCAAACAGATTTAGACAGACTACAAAAGTGGGCAGATGAGAATAGGATGGGGTTCAACATAGACAAATGCAGGGTGCTGCACCTCGGGAGAAGGAATCCACAGCATACACAAGCTGGGGAGTTTCCTTCTTGAAAGCACAAGGGCAAAACGGGATCTCAGAGTCATTACTGACTCCAAAAAAGAACATGAGCTGCCAATGCCAGACCGCTGCCAGCAAAGCCAGCCATACCTGGGCGCTGCACTTCAAGAGGGATGTGGCCAGCCCAGAGAGGGTTCAGAGGAGGGCCACCCACTTGGTGAGAGGGCAGCAGGACAGGCCCTATAAGGAGAGACTGAGGGACCTGAACCTGTTCAGCCTCAGCAAGAGGAGGCTGAGTGGGGACCTGGTAGCTACCTACAAACTGATCAGAGATCAACAGCAAATAGGTAGAGCCCTTTTCTCCCCAGCACCACCTGGGGTGATGAGGAACAATGGTAATAAGCTGATGGAGAATAGGTTTATGTTAGAGATCAGAAGGCAATTTTTTACAGTTAGGATGGCCAAAATCTGGAACCAATTTCCCAAGGAAGTGGCCCTCACCCCTACCTTGGGCAAATTCAAGAGAAGGTTGGATAATCACCTGTCTGGGGTTTTGTAAACCCAACATTCATTCCTGCCTGTGGCAGGGGGTCAGGCTAGATGATCTGTTCAGGTCCCTCCTGACCCTCGCTGCAACGATACATTGGCCTCTGGCCACCAGTGACCCACGATACGGCACTGACGGTACAAGTGTAAATGGCACTCCTCCACAGCAAGCGTGATATGGTAATTTCAACGACATAATGAGTCAGAAAGTTTTAGAATTTCAAAAACTGAATGACATGCATCTTTATAAAACAGTGTAACTGTAACATTATTTTTCCTTTTTTTTTTCCTCATGCAAATCTCTAGCCTGAGATTAAATGAAACACATGAAATGTCAGGATGGGCAATTTCATTATTTCAAAGCCAAATGCATTAAAAACTACTTCTATATCAGGACACTAGCTCCAGTCTTAATTGTGGTGTATCTATTGCCAATTCATAACATGGATCCAATCCTCAAGTCTTTGCTCAAATCTATATACTAATAGTGTTGCCCAAGTAGTAACCAAGTAACAGTTTGAAACTTTGGCTTCAAATAAAAGTAGGAAATGAAATAAAGAAAGAGGGAAATATGTTTTATTTGAAAGGATATTATTTTAATGAAAACTGGATAACTCAAGATCTACTTCAACTACAAACCTAATCAAATGGGGCAAAGAATTAAACTGAAACTCAAGGAAAAATATACTGGTATAAAGAGAAAAGGACTGCATCAGAACCTTGGTGTTCAGAGACCATTATGATTGTGCTGCTGCCTGAGACAAGGATGAGTATAACTGAAGCAGCAAAGATAAAAATCTCATTATAGCAGTTGCTTTAAATTAAAATGAAATATAAACTTGTTTAAAGATTACCAAAAAAAGATCAGACTAGAAACACTAACTCTGAAAGCACATTCCAAATATCTGAAAAAAAACCCCAATACTGAATTATTTCAATAGTGTTTGATTAATTTTATCAACTCATTTTACAAGAAACACTGACTAACCATATTTATCTTCTGTAAGTAGTAAAATGTCAAAAACACACAAGACATTAAAAAACCCATTAGATATATGTCTTTGTCATAGCTAAAGATAAAAATCTGAAAAGATATAAACTGAACTTTTTATATTACTCATTTCAAATCTAAATGTTTTAAACCTAACTAAAATCCTCTAAATGGTAGGAGGGAAAATAAAGCACTGAGGGAGTCCTATCATCCATTATTGCTAAGACCCAGTAAATACTTGTACTGAAATTGTAGAACTTAGTTGAGAAAGAACTTTCTTCAAAGTCACTCCATTTATGTAATAAAAAACAAAGTATGTGGCAAATCAAACAAATTCCACCATCACCCAACACTGGAGCAAAAGCAGAATATTTACAAATAAATTATTAAGCCAATGATGCAGTGCTTTGGCTTATATTCCTGTATAGTCAGTGTAGATCCAATAGTCTATCCATGTGAAGTGGCTTGTCGGATCAGGGCCAACGATTTTGATTTTGATTTTGGAGAGGGGCTCTTTGCAAGTATTAAAAAACCATTAGAATCATTCTAAAGGAAAGAAAATTATATCACAGGAGGCCCAGTTTCATCTACATACTATACATTCTATGAGATAAACAAAAAAGGCCAAATTCTGCTTTCTGCAGGTGCATCTACACGAGACATTTACTGTGCAGTAGATTAATCAGCTGTGCAGTCAACATCTCGGTGTGTACACATGCACCCTTATTAGGCTGCAGTAAAATAATTTATTCCATAGAAGAACAGTACCTGTAAATAAATACAAGTACTATCCTGCTGTGCAGTAAAAAACTCCACAGCAGCATGTGGACACTACAGGGGCTGGCTGGGGCACAAGGGTGCTTCAGTGTGGGGGCTGCCTGCCACCTAGCCCACACTGAAACACCCACATGTCCCAGCCAGCCCCTCTGCAGCACATTAAGCTGTGGGGAGCAGCCCCGGGCTGGAAGGCTGATGCCCTCCCCCAAACTGCTCCCTGCAGGCCCTCCTGCTAGCTGGGGCTGCAACGTGCTGCAATCCCAGGCACATGTGTAGACACACACCCGACAGAAATAAGCTCCAGAGTTTATTACTGGGTAGTAATAAACATGTGTAGATGTGCCCAGTTACTCCACCACGGATCCACAACAATGCCACTGAGTTTGCAGGACTGCTATGGACTTACACCATAAAAAAAGCAGAACCTGAACCAAAATGCAGAGTTATTTTAACAGTTTCTTCTTGAAATGACATGCACCCATGATTTAATCTTTCAAAATGTCATGATTCTCTCTCAATTGTTTCCATCTATAATAGGAGACCGCGTCCTAAACACAAGGTCTCGTTGACTATTTCAAAGATGCAGACTAAATTACCAAGCAACTTTCATTTTAAGCCAATGAATAAATAAATACACTGTTTATTTTACCCCAAGATTCCAACTATTGAGGCGAGCTTCAAGGTCACTCTCATCCAAAGAAATGTTTTTTTTGTGATGATCTTCCTGGAATATGAAAATGTCAAAGGAAATATTAGAAGAGCAGACATAGAGATACAATGCAAAAAAGCTTTTAGTTAGACTTTGAGTATGCCTCGCTGCAGTCACTGCTTCTCAGCAGCATAAATTCTGTGCTAAGCCTCATGCTGTTAGGGCTAGACTGCTACTGGTATCCAAGCTATCTAATTTAAAACTAGTATACATATATACACTATATTGCAGCCACGTTGGGGATTTAATGTGTGCATATGCTTTGTTCTCCTGTATGATCCCCTCAAAAGAAAAAAAATAAGGCACCCCATGAAAATTCTTCCCCCTCCCCAAAAGGAACCTACTAATCTGGAACTGGCTACTGTTCCTCTTGGCTTCAGTTCAATTAACAGCAACATGTAGCTGTTGCTAGGCAATTTGTCTCTAACGTTGTTCCTTCTTCCTACCCTCCATCCCTCTTCTCCGCACCACTTGAAGGCTCCATAGCTTAACAAACAACAAAGAAAAATGTACTACAGAGCTGGAAAGATCATCACCAGGTTGGTTTCCAGAGTAGTGACCTCCTTCACAGAAAGCAAATTTACAAGGGAGATCAAAATATTCCTTTCTCCAAGGAACACTCCTTCTGAAATCAGGCTACATATAGCAGTACCACAGAACAGATCCGGGTGAGAACTGCTCCAAAAAAAAAATCAAGCAGCACCCTGATCAGCCAAAGTAACACAAGTCTAAAGAGAAAAGTGAACTGGAGTGAGGAAAGAGTATTAATAGAAATAAAGCCACCAGAACCAGAGACAAGAGGAGCAATAAATCAGCTCCAGGCTAGAGTTCCCCCTTTCAGCAACTCAGTCTTCAAAACTGAGTAATGACTGGAGATAGGGCTCTCAGTGTCTTCCACAATAGGTTGGTCTGTAATATATAACAGTACAGTAATAGCTAATAATTTTATTTAACATATCAAATGGATATTTAAAACATATTCCAGACTTTTCTATTTCAGTCCCCCTACAATAAGTTCATTGTAGTACAAGGTAATTAGGAAAACAATGCATGGCAGCATGAATTATTTCATTTCATCAAGCTTTGTTAACAAGGAGTTTGTGTGTTGACGTGCAAGTCATTTTGGTTTCTATTTGCACTCATGTATACACCAAGACAAACACTCAAAGTGAGCTTTGATTTCAGGGAACCAACACCGTTGAAGCAATTCTTCACTTTTAACTAAACTGTACACTCTTCTTGCTGGACCTGGATTCTGCCATCTATCAAAGACAGAACAACAACATGCTACTGTATTTACTTGGATAGAAGATGAGATTTTCACCCCCAACTAGCATGGGGGGAAAAAAGCCCCTTGTCTTATAATTGTAATCTGACCAAATGCATTGTCTATCATTAAACTGCTGCCGAAAGCAGAATGGTTCCACAATGGAAACCACCCATACAGTTGATTAACGCAGCCAACACCATGCATAACTATAAAACATATGGCCCACATTGGGCAAACATGCTGCTGGGAACCTACCACAAGGATAAGTCAGTGAAGCCCATCTGAATAAGACATATGGTAGTGAATTACGCACAGTCCCACTCACCACCGACTCTTTTTCAAGTCATGAAGAGCCGTAACACTGCATACCCAGAATCCATTTATTGCCCCTTTCCACAGCTTTGTGCACATGACTAGCGTGGCCCTGCCCTCCATGAGGTGAAGCCAAACCAGGTTGTCCTATGGCTTATCTGCATAGGCATTTTTGGATTATGCCAGGACTTGTGATGAGAACACCCAGTCCCAGGCATGAGTGGGGACTAATTAGCACATGGATCCTTTTGGGGTTTTCTGGAGTACACATGCATATACTGAGCAGTGCTGAGCTGCACAGTCACCATGGCTTGAAAATCCATTGTTGATTCTGGTAAGGCCCAGCTAATGAACTGTATGGCAAACCATGAGCTTTCTGGTTCTGGACTAACATCATGCATAGCTTGTGCTACATGTAAGTAGGTGTCCAAATGATGTTCAACAGTGTGTATGGAGTACCTGTGCTAACACAGCAGTTTCAAAAGAAGGTAACATGCATCAGTCCTCAACAAACTAAATGCATGGGTACAATATACAAATTGCTATAGCCATGCTTAATTTCAGGGTCATTGTCTTCAGATTTGCTCCTCACTAACTTGTACTCAAGGAGAGCAGAGTCTGACGCTAAGGGGAAGGGGCTACTAAGGGAAAAAGATGGGGAGGAACACTGAGCAGCAAGTGACCCCCAGATTTTTTTCCCCTGCTGTAGCTGTGGGAAGGGAACAAATTCAAGGCAAACCTCCAATAATTAGATTCTATACTTGGAAAATTATAACTAAATTATAAATTTTCCATATATAGAATCTAATTGTCGGGAGAGTCATCTTACAGTTAGGGGAATCTTCTATTGAGTAAATATGGTATTTGTTCTCAGCAATCAAATATCCAACTGTTCGGCAAAGTAAAAAAAGGAGTATTTTATTTAAAAGCTTTTCTATAGGCCTCATCACAAAAATATCTGAGACAAGGACCTGAATCACCATGAGGTGCAGGGCTGCATCCATCATCGCACAAGAAATCTGTAGCACAGCCAACAACAGAACCCAGATCTCCTAGAGTTCCAATTCAGGGTCTGCAATGCAGTATCTTTTCTTTATAACGTGGTACATAATAAATAATTATTTTGCTTAAAACGCAGCTGATAACTATGGTAATAAGAATTTTTTTAGTCCAAAGCATAATAAATTGAAAAACATCAGCTACATTTTTAACATTATACTAACTACGGCCTAGAAATCTCATTCACAAATGAAAATGCATTGACAACATATATATATTTCTCAACCAGAGACATTTTTTTTTTTTACTGCTTGTAATTGACATCTAATATCAAATCTGTTGGACTTTCAATGATTTCCCATGATGTCTGTTTAGTCTGCCTCACTCACTAATGCTAGTTGTGGACAGTTTCATACAGGATAAAACAGACGATCCAAAATTTACCCTTTCAAAGGTCAACTATTAATAAATGAAGCCAAAGTAAGTTTAAGCAGTTTCTTTAATCTATTATTGCAAAATACAAGATGATGTCAACAGCAGTTAATTGCCAAATTCTTTAGTGGGAAAAATACGGCAGACCAGCTTTGTTCCACCCCAGCAGAGGTCATCCATTAGGACAAGTGGGAGTATCTTGCATGAATTTTTTTCCACAACCGCAAGAGTAGACTGATGAGCTTCAGTCCTTCCCGCTGCCATTTTCTACATTCCTGCATCTAGGGATCATGACTCATGCAATTAACAATGACAATCTAAAAGGGCTACATAAAAATAATTCATTACAACAAGATCAAGCAATATAGCAAAAAGTAACAGTATCTTACAGGCATCTGAGTGGCATTGTTGTCTTCATCTGATTGGTGAGGTGGACTTGCAGAATGTGACCTTAATGCTAGTTTTCCATTGTATTTATATCTTTCCCTGTCAACAAAAAAACAGTAACAACCAAAATGTAAGGAATTTATTTATAGCAATTTAGGGCACATGGTGGATCTTGATCTTAAAATATTTTTCAAGACATAGATATATGATTTTCAAGTTAATAATTCATGTTTGACCTGCTTAAGACAGGAAAACTTTCTTCAGGCTTCTAAATTTGGACCTTTTAAAAACAGGGAAAAGAATAATGAACTTACATACTCATAAGTCTTAATTTTTTACTCATTATCTGCTCCTGCTTGTTATACACACAGACGTGCGCACACACATGTGCATGTGTGTGTATTACTATAACACAACATCTGTGGCAGTTCAGTTATGATCTTATTCTGAATAATTGCATATATTTTAATCAATTCATTGTCTAAAGAAGATATTTCTCTCAATATTAGTATGCTTTATTTTGGTATATTCTGAAAATATAATCTTTGAATATGAAAAGATTTTGCTGCCTGGGTAGTGTTTTAACAATGGAAGATGGTCTAATATTGGGGGAAAAAAACAGTGTTCTCTGTAACCTGTGCAGCATGCATGGCTGCACAGGCATGTCTAGCAGAGCAGCATGTGTGGCCACGCACACCACACAGCTGAGAGGGAATACTGGAAAAAACCCTAATTTTTTTCTTATTTATTATTATTTAAAAGATTTTTAGACTTCTAAAAAATTGTCACACACACACACACACACACACACACACAACTTTCCATAGACTTTGCTACCAACTCCCTTAGGTGTTTTTTAAAAATCCACTTTTAGGCTGATATTGTTACATTCTTGAAGGTATCTATCACGTTCTTGGCTCTGGGTTCTCTATGCATCAAACAAAGTCAAAACATTGGCACAATTCCCTAAATTTAACAGGAAACTACAAAGAGCCTCCAAATTACTACAGATTACTAAACCATATATGCCACTGAAATATTCAGAAATAGAACATCTATATTATGAAGAAACTTATAATACTGGTGAGATTCACTGTTTTCCACCAATATCAGCAGTAGAGAGGGTTTTCTGGCAGTTATCTTCCTTTTCTAGAGCTGAATGCAGAGCTAAGGGAGGAAAGAGACTTGGAGAGGGGACAGAAAAGATCTAGCTTTGGGGAACTAGGCAGAAGAATCTGAACAAAGCAACCTTTCAGGGACTAGCAAGCAGCCCAATTTTTTGAAGTCTCTCAATTCTTGTGTCAGAAAATATCTGTTGGGCTTACTGGGAAAGCTTCCCATCTCCCTTTAGGCTGGAGAATAGCAACCTAATATTGCCATCCCTACTATATAAAATCTTACTTCTGTTGTTTTGCTTGTAAGAAATAGGAGGAGCAGAACTGGAATTTACTTACGAGCTGCCACCACAGTTCAGTGGATATAAGAACAGAGTGGATTTACAAGCATACAGGAAAACTTAATCATATATATATATATATATATATATATATATATACACACACACATACACACACACACACACACACACACTTATATGTACATTTATATTTGATTAAGTTTCCCTGTATGCTTATAAATCCACTCTGTTCTTATATCCACTGAACTGTGGTGGCAGCTCGTAAGTAAATTCCAGTTCTGCTCCTCCTATTTCTTACAAGCAAAACAACAGAAGTAAGATTTTAGAAGAACTCTAAACTGAGTAAAGGAGCTGACCTCGGAAAAAGTTTTCGGACAGGCATTCTAAAAGTTAGAGGACAGAGCATGGCAAGAAGAAAAAGGGACAAATGTTGCTGGCTACACTACAGAAGAGAGAAGTGGGGAAAGTGCTAAAAAGAAAGCAGGTTAGAGGGGCAAGTTAGGAGAGTATGAGATAAGAACTTGAAGGCAAAGCAACAGGACAAATCAGCAATTCAAAAGGCTAGAACGGAGAGTAACATGGTCTAAGGCTTCGACTCTAAGCAACGAGGAAGCAATGTGTTACTGGACAATAAGCTGGGTATCAGCCAGCAATTTGCCCTTGTTGCCAAGAAGGGTAACAGCATACTGGGCTGCATTAGTAGAAGCGTTGCCAGCAGATCTAGGGAAGTGATTATTCCACTCTGTTCTGCACCGGTGAGGCCGCATCTGGAGTCCTGTGTCCAGTTTGGGGTTTATTTATGGAGAAGAGAAGACAGAGAGGGGATTTGATAGAAACCTTCAACTCCCTGCAAGGGGCTGCAAAGAGGATGGAGCTGGACTGCTCTCAGTGGTGACAGATGACAGAACAAGGAGCAATGGGCTCTAATAGCAGCAAGGAAAGTTTAGGTTGGATATTAGGAAAAACTCTCTCACTAGGAGCGTGGTGAAGCACTGGAACAAGTTACCCAGAGAGGTGATGGATTCTCCATCCTTGGAGGTTTTTAAAGTCTGGCTTGACAAAGCCTTGGCAGGAATAATCTAGTTGGGCTAGTCCTGCTTTGAGCAGGGAGTTGGACTAGATGTGACCTCCTGAGGTCCCTTCCAGCTCTACATTTTCTGTGATTCCATGTTTTGGAACTTTCATTTCTTCAGCTCCATTTTATGGACTTGACCTTTGCAGAGAAAAAGGCTGAAAAAGGGCAAGACTGCAGTAATTAAGACCGAAGATGACTAGAGCATAAATAAATACTTTGACGATCAAAAAAGAAAGAAGAGTGGATTTTTTTGTTACTAGAATGAAAAGCAACAAGTTTTGGTCACAACACACGTAAAAAAGAAACAGAGACAGCTGAATATAAACCCCAGGTTATGAATCTGCTTCACAAGCAAGGTAGCAAGAGTCTCAATTACAATGCTGAATGGAGGTATACAAAAAGGATTTTAGAGAAGACATTATAAACCTCAGTTTTTTCCAGACTTGAGTCAAGTGGTGATGGCAAGATATCTGTCAGTGAACACTACAGTGCCAAATCCATTCATATTAAGTTAAAATATATCGCCTTTGCCAATTTACCTTCCTACAAATATGCACATTCTATTAAAGTCAAGTCAGTCTGTTAAAATATCTTACATTCTTTCCACCCAGCAGAAAATTAAACAGTGAGTTAAGCCAAGAGATGTTGAGATGAATTAGGTGTTTATAAGGAACAAGACAACTGCTGGATGTACAATATAAACTAGCCATTTCTATGAAAACTGAAACACAAACCAAAGTTTTCATGAAGAAAATTGCCCCAGCTTTCATCTAAGCACTGTGCAACATGAAACGTCCCAACCAGAACATACCTTTCTGAAATCAATGAAGTATGAAGTATAAAGATAAACACTAACAAGTGCAATGCAGCAAAGTGTTTAGATTTCTAAAAAGCTAAAAAAAATTCTTGTGGGTGATACCTTTTATTGAACCAACTGTATAGTTGATATACATAGGCAAGCTTTTGGCTGTGACAATACCCTTCCTCCAGCCTCATATATTGCAGGAAGACAGATTATTATCTACATGTAAATCTGCACTTTACTTCAATACAAGCTGTTTCTTTGAACAATTTGCAGGTTATATGATGGCCAGATAAAACTCCAACTTTTTTAAAATCAGAAGAAGTCAAGCTTCATACATTACAGGATTCAGCATCACCAAAACATTTTAAACCTAACCACAAAAACTTATTCCAGTATTTTAAAATTGGAGCAGCGTGCTGAGACGAGTTTTGGCCACCTCTCTCCTGCTCCTAAATTGATTTTTTTTTTTTTTTAAAGGAAGCTTCATAAAAGCCTCTAGGTGAGACTGTGGCCCAGCTTTAAATAACCACAGAGGAAACATGAGGGAGTAATCTCTCTCCAGCTATTCCCTTTTGCAGCTTTCTCTAATCATCATTCTGGAACTGGAGGACAACAGATAACATGAAACTGCAACTTTCCCCTTCCAACGCAGGTGATGGAGAGTATATAGTACAGGGCTGGGCAAAATCTGGCAGGTGAAGGGTCTTTGTCCGGTCCATGATGGGTCCCTCGGTCCTGCCTGGCCTGAGTGCCATCCAGCCTGTGGTGTGTTCTGCCACCTCACGGGCATGCAGTGGGGCTTGGGTGGCCCCACAGCTGGACTGCCTTTCTAGGCAGCCCAGATGACAATGCTCCTTTTGGCTGCTGCCACAAGATCCCCAGTCCCAACCCCATGTGCCAGTGGGGACCTGCGGGCACAGCCTGGACCCTGGCCTGCCCAGTACCTGTTCTGCACTGCCCACCCACTGCCGGCATGGGGCAGGCCGGTGCGGGCTGTGCATGCGGGTTCCAGCTGGGCTGGGGTCAGGGCTGGGGCCGTGCAATGTTGGCGGTAGCAGGGAGGCACCCCAGGCATGCAAGCTCCAGGCTAGGGGGAGGTGCTGACCAGCTCAGGGGGGCACACCCGTTGGCTTGCTTGCACATGTGTGGCCTCCCCTGGACCAGTTCCTTTGCAGCCTCCCTTCTCCCCAGTATGGCAAAGCTGTGCTAATCTCAGGGCTTGGAGTCAGAGGCCCTAGGAGCTCACATATACTGCACCCTCAGCCCAGGTCCTGCAGCCACTGCCACAGGGGCCCATTGGCTTCTATAGCAATGGCAGGTCTGGGCCTAGGCATCCCCAGTGACTAGGGGAAGGCAGAGCAGAGGCTCCAATAACCAGGACCACAGGTTCTACAAGCCGCTGCCAGCAGCAGCTACAGCCCTGGGGCTCAGCAGGCCCATCTGCTCTACCCTGCATGCAATGAGGACTGTCACTCTGAGGCACATTCATGTGCCTCTGTGTACCATGCACACCCCACCATACCCACACATCCTCCCCATACCCAATCACCCCTTGTAAACACCACACCTACCCCAGAGCCCTCCCTACATGGCACCACATCCAGCACCCCAACCACACGCCACACCCAATGTCCAACAGTAAGAATTTATTTTGAGGTATTTTGTGTTTGCCTCTATATACACTATGCAAACATGTAATAAGGACAAAACTAGTTTTTAAATAAAATATGCTATAATAGATGTTTTATTTTCAGTATGATTTTTTTTCCTGTTCCAAGCTGGCAAACCCCTCTTCCCAAAAGGAGTACTTCCAGAAGCAAGGGGAGGGACTTCTAGTGGCAGAAATCAGGGGTTAGGGGTAGGACTTCTGTTCCCAAGATGGCACCAGGGGGCAGGACACCTGTCAAGGAGCAGGGCTACTCCTGTGGCCCTCAACAGCTCACCAAAACTCATTAAGGGGCCCTCCAACCAAAATAATTGCCTGCCCCGATCTAGAACCTTCATTCCAACCGATGACCTGCAGTTATCGGGCAACACAGTGAGCTGGCATGGGAGAAGGAAGTAATTAGCTACTCATAAAAGAGATTAGCAGGTGATTTCTCACTAGGGGCAGTGTGGGGAAAGCCTGTGTGTTCCTTCTATTTTGGTACTGCTACACACTGGCCCTTGCATAGAGCCATTTCCTAAAACATAATCTAAATGTCTAACACAGAATAAATGTTATTTATTTGTTTCAAAGGATCAAATGTCTAAAGTCTAACTATACAATATTAGTCAAAATATAGTTCCTTAATTTCCAAAACAAAGATGTGCCTTATCAGTGTGCATTCCTACTCTAGTAACTTCCCTTCCCCTCCTCTTAAAAAAAGGAAAAAGATCCATCAATTGGTATTTATTTCACCAAAAGGTAAATCCAACTTCTTACAAACAAATTTCAGTTTCCATATGCAAAATATGTACAGGACAAAACAAAACCCCCCCCCCACAATATTCAGCAAGCTAATAATTATTCCTTTATTCTGTTTTAAAAGAGATACAAGGATTGTTACTTAAACATGTGCTTTGGGTGCTATCACAGACAGTGCATAAAAGCTTTATTTAATAAAGTCCCAAGAAAGTGCTACAGTTTAGCGTAACAAAATAAATCATTTACAGTAGGACAACATTTTCATCAAAATAAAATGTACTGCACATTAAAAAATAGTCTCAAGTACAAAGAAAAAATGTACCACACACAATGAAACAAGATCACCATCTGCTGGCCATTCCAATAACTTGCACGGGCACTGTGAACACAAAAAAACTACATCATTTTAATACTTTTTTTACTGGGCGCTAATAATGCATTCATAATTTTTAAAACAAAGGATGACACGATGCCTACCCTGAACAGAAAATACTTTAATATATATATTAAATAAGCTATTCCTATGAAGCACTCTCTTTCAAGCTGAAACATCTCCATTTTGTTGTTTAAAGCTGTGAAATGTAAGTTGTCTAGAAATCCAACACACAATTTGTAAATGCCAACCATAAAAGAAATCCATATTTTCTTCTCCTATTTTTAATCTTCAAAAAAACAAAATGCAGAAAAAGGAAGTTGTTCCCCTGCTAGGGTAGATATTCTCAATGCATGGCTATTCACTTTTAAGGGCATGTTTACACCAGAAAACAACAGTTAATAGCACTTTTTTCAGCTTAAAAATGATGACATTGCCATATCACTGGAATACAGAAACATTTTGCTGTGTTTTGCACTAAGAATGTATGAGATCAGCAAAGGTCATGTCTCCAGAAAACATGTTGTCCTGCGGGTACTAGCTCAGGGATGACAGCTGCTAACATTTCTATACTGCTGAATCCCATCCATGCCAAAATTCTGATGATCGGCAGAAGGCTTGTGTCATCCAGAGAGATGGTTTTATTTAGAAGACAGAAATACTTGGCCTTGCTGGTTTGCATCAAACACACACAAAGATACAAGCAAACCTGCAACACTGCAAGACAACTTGGGTCACTGTTCACACTGTTATGGACCAGGCCTTGGAAGTGCAGACCTTGTGCTTCGGATAGCCCCCTTGATACTAACTGTTGTCCTCCACAGAGCTGCTTTATCTTCCTAAACAACGGGTATTTAAAACAAATTCTATGCCGCAAGCTGGCTTTGTAGAAAGATGCCAGTTTGTAGTCTCATAGACGTTATCATCATTTTTATGAGATTTGCTAGGTTTAGAAGTGAAGATGATGTTTAACTGTCAGGAGCAAATACAGCCTTAAGTCTGAAAATCTACCTGGGCTCCCCTCTGGCTCATGCACTTTCACTTATAAAAGGAATTGCTGCATACAGCAGAAAGAGCTAAGTGCAGAACAGGAAACAATATAGCTGCAATAATGCAGTATAACTGCAATAATGCGATAATGCAGGCAGATAGCCCTGCCTCTTCACACTACTAATTGCTTGGGTGCAGCAGACCTCTCTGTATGATACTGCCTTGCTCTGCAAAGACACTAATTTGAAGGCCAAATGCTGTCCTAAATCACAACCAGGCAACCTTTTTGTCAAAGGACATCTTCAGTGTCATCTGTGCTGCCTTCATTGGCGTAACTAAACACATAATCTTAAGTAAATAAGGCTGCACATATGGCCTTGCAATTAGAATTTACTTAACAATTCTTTGTTGATGTGCTAGCCAGAAAAGCAACAATTTCACACCATCTAAGTTGTGCTGGTTCTGCAAGGACAACAATTATAAAATGCATGTTCTACCCTAAAGTCATCAGAAATGTTTCTGAAAACAAATCTAATGAGAAAAGAGGGTGACAATTTTATGATCACTTTATAGGCTAGCACTGAACTTTAGAGGGATTCTCAGGTATCAGATGTAACATCTCTTTTAGTAATGGCTGCTAATTACGATTTAAATAATGTCTTAGTTCTTAGTGGCAGCACAGGAGAAAACGCAGTAAAGCCTAGCCCCACAGTCTGCCTCATGCAGCCATCAGGATGTACATGAATCTTGGTTTAGATATGTGAAGTTATGAGGGATCAGGCTATGTGATATTCTCCTGCAAGCAAGTCAAAGGAGAAGAATCATTTAAAAAAAAAAAGGAAAAAAAAGAAAAGCACATACCAGGGAATAGGTCACATCATGACTCCAGACCCCACAAAAGCTAACAAGCAGAGTTGGGCACATGCAAAGGGTGAGGACTAAGCTGCATCTTCTGAAGCAATGTAATCCAGCCTCCATTCAATTTCTCTTCCAGTGTAAAATGGGGAGCACGAAGGACTTATGGCTATAGGAATGTGAAGAAGTCACCACGCAGGCTAGAATGTGAATTTAGAGTGCATTAGTTAACCTGCATATATACAAAGCTGAACACAAGGTAGCTTACACCTTAATGAAAGTGGTGTAAGTTCCCTTGCACATACAAAGGGATAAGAGCATGAACATGTGCAGTTACTACAGAGCAGTACATGCTTTAAATTCATACTTTGGCTCACCTGACTATATAAACTCTTCATGGCCCAATACTCTATGCTTCAGAGTGCCACTGTTTCAGCATAATACTTTCCAGATGCTGTTGTTAGAGTGTCACAACTACCAACTATTCCATAATTCAAGGCTGGGCAAAAACTAATTTAGCTGTATGTATTTTATGTTCATTCATTATTTAGATATTTCTTTTTGACAACTCCATGCCAAAATCCATGATCAAACCTAAAACATTACTTTGGTAGCGTTGGAATGCAAATGGCAGCTGTAAGTGTTCTATAATGTTTACCATTATCAAAGGTGAGAACAGGTTTATGCCAGTAACCAAAAGACTATCAAAGAGTTTAAATGTGATCAGATTTGGAAACTTGACAATGTCCACCAATCCTGAGATTACACTCTTAATTGATATGCCACCACTAATATTTTCAGAAGCAGGGTGGATAACAATCAACAATTTTTTTTAATAAATTAAAAAAAAATTTTTTTATTTAAATCGATTTTTTTTATCGTATCATATTTTTTGTTAAAGATGCTTTTTAAAAATAAACCTATAAGTTTTAAATTTAAGATACGTTAAAGCTCAAAAGATATCATCATGGAATAGGAATTATGCCTTCTAATTAAATACTATTTGAGACAATATATTCACATAACCTTTTTTAAAAAGTTTTATAAATAGGTTACAACAGGTCATGGACTATACTAGGGGCCTAACCTTATGGGGTTCCCAGAGGCTCCTCTACAGATTAGTAAAGAGTAAAGAAAACCACTCTACCTAATGGGACTCAGTGCTCAGTCTGGAAAATCCCATCAAGTCTATTTATGATGCTTAGTTTCAGTTCTCAAACTGTGGATTTGTGTCTCCAGAGATAACATCCTTGATAACAGCAGTGCAGAGATGAGAGAAAACAGACCTGATTACCTACCCATGAGCCCTATTGTCTCTCTGCAAATTGTGTACACAGAATCAAGCCCTTACCACTCTCTAAAAGGGCAAAGTTTCAAGAAGTTAAATGAATAGGGAATTGATGAGATGGAGTAGATCTGGGAAAGGAGGAGGAGTCTGGAGATAAATGCAGAGGGAGGGGCAGTAGAAACAAAAGAGAAACATCTGAGCAAAAATCTTGAGAAATACACTTCCGATTATAGCCTCTCCATTGATTTGAGAACCAGTGAGGGAATGGTATGGTAGAAAGGAAAACCTATCCTGGCAGCAGGCTTGCCAGCCTGTAAAAGAGACTCTGTTTGGGAATATTTTAATGAAGTTACTCTACCTGTTGATAAGACAGGCATGTGTGAAAAATACAAACAGTGCAACAAAAAATGCAAGGTCTGGTTGCCCAAATGAAACAACATCAGGAGAAGTGCTCCTTCTCAGGAAGAGGCTGCTTTGAAGACGATGAATAGAACATGTCTGAACATGCAAGATCTCCAGGTTAGTAAACTTTTTTATTTCATATTTCTTTCTTAAGAACTACCTGTCTTCCCTGTCTATATCTTTTAGGTGAACTTCTGGACTACATGAATTCTCATTAAAATGTTTGAGCAAAAACCTAGCTGTTACTTTATGGAACTGTCATATTCTTAATGCAGTTGTGATATAAAATAATGGCTGAAATAGGCAGCTTTTCCTTTTACTGGTTTCACTTCTAAAGTAGTACTGAATGCAATGAGTAATATTAAATGAGCAGTCCTTTAGTGACTGTATTGACTTCTTTTGTTCAGGAGGATCCATCCTCAACATACAAGACTCTGACTACCCATCTTCAACATGATCATCACTGTCTACAGCTTCAGAGTTATCTGCTAATGATACCAGTGTTCCAGTCAAATGTATGCCACATTGTATATCACCTGTAGCAAAAAGAAAAAGAAATCTCCATCATCCAGAAACAACCACAGGTAAGTTTGTAATAAGAAGCAGCAGATTACAGCAAGAGGTAATCAATGAAAAAATTGCTCGGTTTCATGAACACCACGTGCCCCTGGAGGCTGGGGGGCACGGCAAGCTCCCGCAGGTGGTGGTGGCGCTGTTGGCGGCAGGAGCATGGTGACAGTGAGCTCCCGCAGGCAGCCGCAGTACTATCAGCAGCAGCAGGGGGAAGAGGGGGGAGATGGCAAGTGCCAACCAGCAGCCAGTGATCACCCGTAGATGCTTCCAGCAGCTTCAGCAGTGGCCAACAGCAATCAGGTACCACCCACCAATGACGCTGGAGGTGTCGGCAGTGAGCGGGGGAGGTGGCGAGTGGCAACCGCCCACAGGCACCGCCGACAGTGTCAGCAGTGCTTTTTGCAGGTGGTACACCACCAATCTCGGGGGGTGCATGTGCACCCGCGTGTACCCCCTATGCGTTGCCAACGTTCAGTTTATTTATACAACAAAAACTCTCCTTTCCAGATGGTTGAGAACACACACTTCATTGACATGGTTCAGTCATTACGACTAGGATACAGTCCACCCAGAGCAGATATTAGCAATCAAATTGCTGGATAAAGTATATAAGAAAGAAAATGAACAGCGTGCAAAAAGTCTAGAAGGGAAAACTGTTAACCTGAGTCTTGAGGGGTGGAACAATGTCCACAAAGATCCAGTAATATGGGCTTGTGTGACAACAGAAGAAGGGACTACCCATCTTACAGAAACAATGGATACATCAGGAAATGCACACACAAAAGACTACTTACAAGAAGTAGCACTAAAATCTATAACAAATTGTGAAAAAATGTCTAGTAAGTAACTTTGTCAAAGACAATGCTTCAAATGTATCAAAGATGAGAAGAAATCTAGAAGAAAGTGAAGAAAGCCCTAAGCTAATAACATATGGCTGCAGTGCTCCTTTGATGCACCTCTTAGCCAAAGACTTCAGTGCTCCAGAAATGAAGGCTAATGTTGTTGAAATTGCAATTCCATAACAACCACTTTGCAGCAGCTGCTCTGAAGAAAGCAGGAGAAACCAAACTAACTCTCCCACAAGACATGCAATGAAACTCAGTAGTGGACTGTTTTGAGCAATGTATTGAGAAGTGGCCTAATCTGATGAGAGTTTGTGGACAGAATCATGGCAAAATAGATGGAACTGTCATAGCCAGAGTTCTCAACATCGAGTTAAAGAGAAATATAGAACGTATGCCAACTATCCTGAAGTCTATTTCTGCAGCCTTGAACAAAGTCCGGGGAAATTGCTGTTTTATTGCCAATCCTGCTGAAATTCAGAAGGAATTGAGTGAGACCTTGAAAAAAGAAATACGCAATGACAGAGTTAAATTAAGGCATTAAAAAACAATGAATCAAGCACTATTCTCCAGCTCACTTTCTTACCAATATTCTCAGTACTCAGTACCAGAGTCAATCCTGCTGAAGAAGAGTTGGCTATGACATGGGCATCCAGCAGTCATCCTTCCATAATATCAACTATAATAAATGTCAGGGTTAGGGATGAACCATTCAACAAATACATGTTTGCTGGTAAGGTTTTAAAGGAAGTCACACCAGTGAACTGGTGGAAATCACTTAAGCGCCTGGATCCATCAGAGACTAGTTAAGTGATAATCCAGTTTTTAACAGCAGTATCTGCAAGTGTAGAAAGAATATTTTCTTCCTTTGGACTAATTCTTTCTAAATTAAGAAATCTCTTGGGAACTGAAAACGCAGGAAAGCTTGTCTTTTTTTCCAGTTGATGAATAAACAGGCAGAGGAAGGTAAAGACTGAGTTTGCTGCATAACCCAGTATTTTAAGTTTCTCATGTTGACCTGGCTGAAACAATCTATTTAATTTTTCTTAGAAACACGTTTCACATTTATAACTAAAACAGTTAACAATTAAAAAATGCAGATGCTTGTTTTGTTAAAATAATTATACATGTTTATTGTTGAAGAAAAATATCCAAAATACATGAGCTCCCACTACATGCCCCATTCCAAATCTGAAACTTCATACGCTGCAGCCACAACTATAGGTCTGGCATGGGACACAGTGCACATGGTGGCAGCAGTGACTGCAGGCTAGAGCAGAGGCAGGCAGCCAAAGACTTGGAGCCACAGCAGTGGTGACAGGTGAAGCAGCCAAAGCTCCCATTCACCCTCTTGCTGCCGTCACCACGTCCACCAGGATTCTGTGGCAGGCCACACATCCTAGCCAGGCCCCCCAACTTTTAGTGGTCCGCCAGTAGCCCAGGAAGCCAGATAAAACATTTCCACAGGCTGTACATGTAACAGCCCTCACTTAAGTATAAAGAGCATGGCTGCTGAGTGAATCTGAACATTAAGTTACTGATATCTGGGTACCCAGAGAAAAATCATGGTTATTCAAGTTAATGGCAGAATTTCCAATGAAGCCAACAGGGTCAGGATTACATCCTCTAGCTTTAAGGATCCAAGTTTTAAAAAGTTGGCCTGTCTTTGCTGTCAGAGCCCAGCCACCTCTAAATTACAGCACAAACAGAAAATACCTGCTAGCAAGGCACAGAAAAGTATAGCATACCCTGATGCAGGATTAATGCATGTAAGAGATGCTTAACACAGAGACCTAAGAAAAAAGCTAAACAGAAGCTTAAGAAAAAACTTCAAAAAGACTCTGCATCTTTAATAATAAAAAATAATAAAAAGCACTAGGACACAAACAGCATAATCTAAAATATCATTAGAAATGCTTCACATACAAAAAGGTCTAAGTAAAGGAGGGTTTTATAAAGTGATCAAAAACACACTGAGGGGGAAAAAATCTTTCAAGATTAAAGAGGTTTTTCAAAGGACAAGTAGAACTGGTTGTAAAATTTATGAGGCAGCATTAAACTTCAGTTCCAAGTTGTTATAAATTATTCACCATAAAAAACACACAAGTGTGAAATATTATAAGCTTCTTATGCACTTTTTGTTTGTTTAGAGGGAGGTTTTATAGTTATTATTTTGTGCAAAACTGTTTGGAAGCCATAAAAATACATCAGTCGGCACTTCATTTATTACCCTTTACCCTTATATGGGTGCTTGGAGGAAAGGTTACAGATTTAGAAGAGATTGTTCTTCCACCATCTGCAGAGGTATGCAGGCCAGAAAAAAGCTTGCTTCCTAATATCCAATCCTTTCTCGTGTCCTTATGACGAGCTACTAGCAGAATGCACCGATTGGTTGGAATCAGACAGATCGTTCCATGGGCACTTCTGCTATGGCCCCAAACTTGCAACCCCTGGGCTGTCAACTGTGTGCCTTAGCACCCACTGCACTCCAGTCCTTTCCCTGCTTCCAAGAGGATTGATCTGAACCTGTGATGCTGGAGATAAAGTCCAACACACAGCACTAGGGGGTTTCTGCACTAGGAAAAAGGGAAGGTGCCTGCAGTAACCAATGACACAGGCTGCTTCTGAAGAGGAACAAGGCAGCATATACACAGGACGAACTGAGCATTTCTCCAAGCACAAAGGTGGGCTGCTTGATCAGTACTATTGACCAACTCAAACTAGCTTAAAAACCACTGGTAAACTTCTTCCCCCTCCTCTTCTTCCCCATTTTGCCCTCATGTATGTTACAAAGCCCTGTCAGCAGAGCTGTCAGCTGAGGTGTAAAAGATCAGTGATCACACATTGTCCCAGTAGCCCAGCTGACAAAGCCCCCAGTGCAGACAAGGCTCTGCCAGCTTTTGCTGGCAAAGCTTCTGTCATTCAGGGGCGCTAGGTCAGCTCTGGTGGCAGAAAACTTCTTTCTGTTGGCACCCAGGAACTTAAGGAAGCCAGTGAAAATACCATCAGCCCCCACAGAGTAGTTATAATCTTCTTCCAGGCCCCTACTTTCCCACCTGCCCCATGTTCATTACTGTTTATTAAATATAAAATACTTAAGTACAGAAAAAGATAATCTTCTTGCAATTTCTCAGTTGGTCTAATAAAAGGTATATATCAACTCTGAACCGAGAGTTCTAGATTTCTGCATTTCTTTAAGTACAGACACTCTTTTAAGAAATATATGCATCAACAAATCTAAAATCTGATTATATATGCTTACTTTCCAAAGTAAGTAGCTGCAATACGAAATTTAAGTTTTACATTTAATTCATACAGGAGAATAAGGTTAGGCACCAAAGTTATCTAATCAGTTATGATGAAGTTTCTCATTGAAGTCAACTATTTTTCCTTTTTTCAGCCTCTCTTGCAATAGCAGTTGGTTTATTCCTTTTCTAATTTTTTTTCTAAGTGTAACTGTTAGTTAAAATAATTGTCCAGTATAGTGGGCATAGCAAGAAAGAAAAAAAGAAAACTAATTGGGGAGCTTTCTCTTCTTCCTTTAGTATTTCCTTTGAAATTCAACTCTAAAGAGAACTCTTCTATTTGCCACAGTAGGAAAAGTGTGAGCTTGATACATGAAAGTGTTGAACTGCTAAAGCCAATCTAGTAGTGACAACACAACTCCCCCCCCGCAATGAATTCCATGTAAAACAAATACCTGGTACACAACTTAATAATAAATTAACATCATACTACCACTATGATTTTTTTTCTAGAGATGTTGTGTTCAAGAATCTCAAATACCTTAAATATTAATTGAGCTTCAAAATAGCCCAAAGAAGAAGGTAAGGGATGCAATTTCATTCTTGACTGAATACCAACATAAGAAATGGAACAGAGATACTGATTATCAGTACAAAGAAATGCTCTAAAAGGAAGAGGAGAAAGGAAGAATGAATGGAAATAAACAGACTACAAAGGAAATTGAAGAGAGGCAGCCCAGAAGCACAAGAGGAAGAGAATAAGGGGTTGGTGAGAAGGACTGATGGAGCTTGAGATTGAGAAGCAAGGCATAGACTAGAAGACTAGGAGCAGAAAAGAAAAGAAAAAGAAAAGATAAAGTAATTAAACACTGTGTTATAAAGCATATGCCTAGGGAGTTGTATTAAGATTTCACAGACAAGCTTAATTCTGACATTTCCTAAATTTTGAGTGCTAGACTCTGCAAACTATGTTTCAAAGAAAGTTCTTTTGTGTGTGGTATTATATGAATTGCTAAGTCTTACCTGGAATCTAAAACTCAATATGTACATAAACCTTATTTGTGAGATCAAATGTAGAATTTTTACCTGTGTGCAAGTGGAGATGCTACCAAAGCCGAATCCTCTTTAGAGGAGATTTTCCACAATTCCTCCAGTTTAGAGTCACTTGCTCCCAATTCTCCCATGACCCAGTCAGGTAAACCTTCTGGACTACTGCTCCGTGCTCTCACTGAATTTGGCTCATCAAAATATATGGACTATAATTTTTTTTAAAAGTAAAAATGTAAGAATTGTAATTAACTTTTTCAGAAATACATGAATCCTTATTTTCATTGCCACTCACTTGATGGCTTGATACCAGCATAAACGACCTAATCCTGCTCCCACTAAAGTCAACAGAAATATGCAAATTAGGGTTTGTTACACAGGGAGCAAGTTGTGACATGAATTTACAATTTTTAAGTTCCATCACACTACCTTCCACCACGCTGCACTTGGTATGCACTAGAAGTCAATGTACAGTTACAAGTATCCTGCAGTTTGTCACCTAGATTACTGTGCATTAACTTCTCTATGTAGACAAGTCCTAAATGCAGCAAGCAGGAATGGATGGGCCTTTCAAATAGGTAAGTATCCTGGGTTAACAGGAAACTAATTAAGTTTAATAATAATTTATCACAACAGAATATCTTTGCACTGACAGCATTACTGATAGGCCATACTCTTCAGAACTGTTTGGCAATTTATAATACTGTTTATCGGTCTTGTTACCTACTCACATGCTATGGTAATGACCAACTAGGGACTGAGCTTTCTGCACTCACCAAGCACCTCACTGGCAGCTTGTAACAAGACTCAAAGTCTGATTCTTCTCCTCTAGGCTCCTGTATACTAAGAACCCTTTTCTGAGAGAGAAAACATTTTGAATCATTCAAAAATGCCACAGGCATTTTTAATTTTTTCTTCTTGTTGTTGAAGTTGGGAGTCACAAGAGTAAAGAACAAAAGGGAAAACACAGCTATTCCCACAGTACTTTGAGAGATCTGAGATGCTTGGTTCTTAATGAGAAATCATCACTAATATTTTTCCAATAGAGTAAGTAATGAATTAAAAAAATAGTTAGACTTGTAATTGTTCTAGGGCAGAAGCACTGAAAGAACACTTCCACCCCCCCAAAAAAATCAGGTAGTAATAAGACTGCAAGTTGTATATACAGGCAGTCCTTGGACTTATGACAGAGCTGGTTCTTGAAAACTGAGTCTTAAGTCGAAACGTAACTTATAACATTGTTTCTTATGAGAAAATTGGTTCTAAATGGGGGATTCGTTCCTGAATCAAGGCCCAATACGCTATTTTCATAAAAATACCCTAGAATTTTTTAATCGATCAATTACAGATGAGTAAGATGGCTACAGTAATGTATTTATATTGTAAGTAGCAATCACATTGATTTGGAAGGACTTCTTTGAGGTAACTGCTAGACTTTTAGAAAGGCTCTTGGTTGGACTTTTTGAAGGTTTTTTGCTACAGGTTTTTCTGGAGACTTGTCTGGTTTTTTAAAGAAAATGTCCAAGGAAGTTAGGACAGATGTTCTCCAGGGAGATGAGCGATGCAGAGAACTTGTTCGCTGGCATGGTGTCACATCGGATCAAGCATTGTAAAGTCAAACTGACGTCATTAAGTTGAAACAAGAGTGTTGATTTATAAACATTGTAAGTGTGCAACATCGTAACTCGAAATGTTGTTAAGTTGAGGACTGCCTGTATTGCTTTCCTTCCAAGAAGCTCAATACATATTACAAGTGTCAATAAGGACCTCATTTTCAGACTGCCAAAGTAAAAGGATGGTGCAAGATGCTAATTTCTTCTTAAAACAAGCACCTAAGTCTCCCATTGCTCGTAAGAAATATTAGCATCCTTTTATTTTCCAAACAGTGTCTAAGAAGATTTCTACACTGCCTTAACCACACATCAGAAAGCCTGACAGGAGGTACCTTGTGTTACTTTCTGAAGTGGGGGTAATGCAGCCACCTAGTGCTGTGCTGTGCTGAGTGCATACCAGTAAGCCCATCCAAATGATCCGTCCCACTGGGTTTGTAGCAACACCAGGATGACAGACCCCTAAAACTTATGCTTTAAGCCAGTGGTATTCAACTTATCCAACAGGCTGGATGAGTAACATAGAGCTGGCTTGTGGGCTGGATCTAGAGCACAGGGCTGTGTCATCTGGCTTACATGGCTGGAATTTATTGGAAGCAGAATTAAGTGCTGCAGATCCTGAATCTGTAACAGCCACTGCAGGTGCCACTCCTCCCACTACCAAATTTAGGGCCCTGTGGGCTAAATAACATAGCTCTAGGTTTCAGATCTGGCCCCATTAGGCTCCTCACGAGTCTGGAAATTTGGTGGTGGAAAAGGCAGTGATAATGTTAACTGCTATGGCTCTGGGAGCCATAACAATTAATCCTGTCACTATTGGCCCCACTGCTAAGTTTCCAAACCTGTGCGGACCACCATGGGCAAGATGACGAGGCTCTTCAGGCTGAACCAGCCCACAGGCTGTATTCTGGTTACCCCTACTTTAAAACACAAGATAATCTTTCCTTTCAAAGTAATAATTTGCTGTCTAATGCAAAGTTTGTTCTTGTGATTTTTGATTATGTTCTTCTAAACCTACCTTAGGTTCTGTGCATATATCATTTAATACTAATCAGATAAAAATCAAAGAAGCAACTAAAGCCTTTAGAAGCTTTCAGAACATTATTTTCAACTGGCATTTTTGGAAACAACGAATTTTTAAAAAGGAAAACAAAATGGATCACAAAGTTTTTACAGAAAACCTAGATGCCTGCATTCAAGTTCTGATTAGAAATACGAAGGATGTATGGAACAAATCAGATCCTGACATTCACCTTATTATTATTGTAATATTTCACACCAATTTTGTAACTAAAGTGACATTTAAATGCAGTTTAAATATTCTTTAAGAAAAATTCAAGCTTATTTTCTACAAAAATGAAATAAATACCCACCATATATGAAGGTAAGGTTTTCAGCGTTCCTGGTTCTGGCTTATGTACAAAAGGACCTTCCAGTACTCCCCGTTTCAACATATGTAGCAAAAGTTTTGCATACAAATTCCGGTTCTTCCTACCCATGATTCCTGCACCTGCTCCAGAGGGCTCACAGAGTTTTTTAATCCAGAGTGCGCACCTTTGACGTTCTAGAAAAATATATTCCGTTAATATAACATGTCTGAGAAAAATAGAGCAAACACAGCAGCAGCAGCAACTACAAAAGACAAGAAAATATTTTATTTTCTCACATACAACACATGCTCTTTACCCAAAAATTAGCTCCCCCCCAAATTGAAGTACATCAATTTCTTAAAGTACTTCTTCTTAAATGGAGAAGCTGATTTTTCTGCCTACAATAGAAGCCTTCTTCTTGATTCTTTCTCCAAACCCAGCAGTAGCAGCGGCATTTCATTTCAGGCAGCTGAGGGAGTCAACTGACTTAATGATCAATTGTTCTTCACTCTATACATTAGGAAGACCTACTGCCTTTGGACATCTTTGACAGCATGCCTTCAATAATGACATCAGAAAGCCAATGGAACTTCTTGTCTATCAGGCTGTTGTCATCCCTACACTGGTGTATGGGTATGAAACTTGGATGACACATGGGAAATACCTGAAAGCTTCAGAACGTTACCATCAGCAATATCTTTGGAAAATCCTTCGTATCAGTTGGAAAGACAGAAGAACAAATGCCACTGTTATGGCTCAAGCAAATACTGTCATTATTGAAGACTTGTTTATACAGCACCAGTTCTTTTGGACAAGACATGTCATAAGGCTGCCTGGTAACTGGCTCCGAAAACAGGTCCTACACTCCAAATTCACCACTCTTAAGGTGGGCAAAAGAGATTAAAGAAACCTTGAAGGCCAATCTGAAGAAATGCAATATTTATATCAATACCTGGGAGACTCAAGCACTGTATCATCTCCACTGGCACCATGATGTATGACAAGGCAGTGATCGTTCTAAGCAAATTCACCTCACAATGGAGGCAGACAGACAAGAGATAAAGGGAAAGAGCTGTGTTTTGACATCACCAGGATCGACTCCCTCTCAGAACTATTTGCCTTATCTGCAGGTGAAAATGCAGATCATAGATTAACCTCCGCAACCTAGGGACTTAATGATGACTTTCCTGTTTACTGGAAGACTGTCATCCTCAGGTCAGGGGACTGCTGACAACAAAGAGAGATGTTAATATTCATCCCTCCTTAAGGATCCTGATGCTCCAATAATCAAGCTAAATTTTATTCAGGCAATTTTGCTTCTCTGCTAGCTATTCCTGGTCTCTTCTCTTATTTCACAGCCTTGCAGACGTTTTAACTCTGTCCCTGCTCTGGAAAATCTTTTTTTCTTCATTCTACTTTCCCAAAAACAAGCTGTGTATTTTATTCTGGGGCATGCTGTATGTGAAAAAATATAGTAGCTGTTTATACATCCCTCTTGTTAACCAAGAATTTATATTTTTACAGTGGAAGGCAAGGTAAATAAGAATTAATTCCTAAAAAAAAAAAAAAAAAAAATACAGGTTTTACTTAAATCACATATATAATTATTTTCAAATAGGTTATTTTTTAAATTATGACAGCAACAGATCTGATGCTTTGAAGACATAGAATATTCAAAGACTATTACACCAAGATGTGTCAGATGCTATGGACACATGTAGTGTTCAGAGGTTATTGCACTGATTTTATAATTGTTAAACATAACTACATGGGTTAGCTAATGACTATATTCTATGGTTCAATGATGCTTCCCAATGGAATTGAAACTAAGAGGTGGTAATTAACACACAGTTAAGCGTGTGGAAAGTTTGCCTTTTATAGAAACAGCATACATTGGTTTGACCTGGTAAAAAAAAGGGTGGAAAATTACATAAAGAAGCTACCCTGGCCTATGGAAAGAAGATACTCACACTAGTTCAACGATTCTTAACCAGGATGATACAGCACTCTGGGATGCCTTGAGATCCTTTCAAGGGTGCCATGGGGTGCTGAATACCATGCAAGTTTAGCCCTGATAGATATGCAAACAAGGTTCACAAGATAAACCCAGAGATTTTAAATAGGAATCCACAGTGTTAAAAACATTCTGATCCATTGTGACCTGAATTCTTTCCAACAGAAGAATCAGTCTGTTATCATTCTGTAGTCAAAAATTGAGTGAATAGTAAGAGCCATCATTTTCCAATGGGATGCCTTGAGTCTACTGAAGGGTGTCTTGAGTCTACAAATGTTGAGAACCCTCTGCACGAGATAAAAGTCTGAGTCTGTGACCAGCAACAGACACTCCCAGAGTGTCTGAAGTATTTTATGAGTCTCCCCATGTAGATGATTTCCATAGACTTCAGTTGTATTACACTGGCCTACACTGCTTGTGAGAGAGTGAGAATAGGCCCACTTACGGTATATGCAACTCTTGAACAGAGTAGATTCTGCTTATTTTATATAGTCTTCTTCCCCTGTACAATTATGTATACAAACAGACTATAGTACCAAACAGAACAGGGTAAAACAAAACAACATAGAGGTGGGTAGTATAATTGCTGCAAACAGCCCACAGGTGACTTCATGTACTTTTGGAATGCTTTATTCAAAACAATGTGAACAGCAAATACAGCAAACCTAGCAAGAAAGCTATGAAACAGCACAACAGGTACGATAACTCAAGAAAACTTATTTCTTTTCCTGAGACAATGTTATCTTCATGTGTCTACAAAAAGTGCCTTCTTTCAACAAAATTTTCTATTTACTAAAAATAGTCAAACTGTCGGCTTTTCTTGACATTTGGGACTGAGAGCATCCCAGTCTTGCATCTCTCTTTCCACAATGCTTTTTTGACAAACAACTTTAAATCATTGTGCTAATCAGTCCTCCTTTCCTTTCTCCAAGACATGCTGAATAAGTGATTCAAGATGGCAGCAATGATTTAATTAACTCATCTTGACTCTCTTTTGTTTTGGTTTCAGTTTATGCAGTAAGCCAAAATATGCAAATAGCCAGGTGGAATTTAATGGGAGAGGTGGTAAATATTTTGTCCTGTGGAAAAGTATGTTGGTTTTGCTGTTGTTGGCTGTAGCCGTGTTGGTCTAGATTAGATTACCAAGCATATATATATATGTGCTGACCAAACAAAAAACAAAATCTAGGAAAAAGATAATTTATTCACAGGAATAGCAAAGAAAAGGAGGATCTAGATTTCAAATAAATTATACTAATTTTAAGAAATACAGTCCCATGTCCATTGCAATAATCGAATCTTTCAGTGATCAACTAGCAAGGTTCCCATCAAGACTGTCAACAATACATTGGCCAGTCTAATGGGGAAAGGCTTTCTTCAACACTGTGGTTATCTAATAGTTTAAACAGAAGCCTGAGACCCAGTGACGGCCCCAAAAATGTAAACTCTAAACAAATGGTTGGAACACATACCCAACAAATACTAAATCATCATCACATACTCCAGTTACATACTCTAACATGATAAGCATTATCCCAATATTATTCAGAATTAATTTCAACTGAATAGCTGTCCTTTATGCCCCAAACTAACCTAAACACTGAGCCACGTACTTGGCAGCAAAACCTTACATTGGCACAGAACTGTGGAATTAAGTGCCATTCTACTGAAAATGCTGCAAGACCCATCCACATGCATGGTTGAAGTCTGTGAAAACTTGCATGGTCATACTCTTAGAGGAAGACCACCACCACCCTCTTAAAGCAATCAACAAGCAAGAAACAGAAGCGTTCTAAAGCCCAAACCATAAACAATTAATCAACATCTAATGATTGAGACAACTGAATTATGCAATGATTTCAACACGTGCACCTGGTCTGCATGCATCACCACAAGACCCTTCTGCAGTGTAATTACTGTTTTACATTGCAGAATGTATCAAAATGACAATGTCAAAGAAACCTAATGCATCTAGGGACTCCAAGAGTTATCACAGCTCTTCCTGTAACCTACCAAATATCAAAGATACCAGATGGTAGATGACAGTCAGGCTGTCAACAGTATAAACTGCTTTCTTGAGCAAAGACCACCAAATGACTTACTAAAAAAAAAATGAAGTCACCTTTCCCTTTGCAACAAGCCTGGGTCCTTCTTTCTTTTGCAGTAAGAACTCATTTTTTCTCTTCTGGCTTTTGTCAAAGGAAAGGATATGGGAAAAAGGAATACTGGTGCATTTAATAAGCCAGTGAGCATCACTAACATAAATACACCTCCTATATGCTCCCATTTATGCCAAATCAACTTGTTTTGTTTTGTTTTTTTAAAGAAACTTCCTTCTAATTGGATGTATTCAAACCTGCCAAAACATTAAACCAGTTTGTTAGAACAACAACAATATCCATAATCCGACCACCTCTAAAAAAAAAAGCCTGAGGCTTAACACTTTGCAGACAGTATGGAAAAACTGAAGAACCTCTTGCAAAAATGTAGGAATTACAAAAATCTCTATATGACTATCAGGCAACTGTAAAAAGGTTTTCCACATACTGTAAAAGCTGTGTTAACCACTATCTAGGATACTCTATTAACAGGAATAAGGGCAAGGTGGGGGGGTGGGAAGCTTGCAGACAGCAGCCACCACTGCCACCCACTACCCTGCGCTGTTGCCTGCTCCATGTGCAGCTGCCGCCACCCTCCCCTCCTCCACTCCACAGGGGTTTTCAAGAAGTTTGAAAACCTCTGCCTCCGATAACTGGAATTTTTAGATACCCAGCACCCGCTTACCCCACTCATGCCAGCTAACATAGCTTTTACCGTACTATACTAGCTCACTTCTTTCCTGCTTCATCTGTCAATCAAAGTGCCCACAAAGGCAAAGTTGAAGGAAAGAGATCTAAATCTCATTAATGACGGCTGAAAACAATAAGTTATTATTACATTCTATCACAATATCCTCTCCCAGGATCTTCTTGAAGAGCTCTACTTTCATAGCCCAAAAGGACAAGTCATAAAAAAAGCTCTTCAACTAACAGGAAAGGTTTGTCCTAGTTTCAGAACATATAAAATTAACTGCCCTTGATAGCAGCTTAATTTTCAAACAGATAAAATAGGCATATCAGCAATAATTTCTGTGAATTCCAATTTACATTTAGTTTACAAGGTTTTAGCTTTATATAAAATATTTTGAGTGTAATTTATTCTCAAACCCAGAGCGAATGATTCTTCTTATTTCTTCCTCAAAAGTAAAATAAAACTATTGTTATGAGAATGATCTGGTTATTACTCTGAAGTGACATGAAAACCAATTTCTAATAACACCATATACCAAAAGATACCAAGCATCCTGAACTCCTTCCTGGTTTAAGTCAAACCAGAGTCCCCCAGTATCCCAGATGCTTTGCATCCCAGATGCTTCCCACCCCCCCAACCCTTGCCCTTATTCCTGTTAATAGAGTATCCTAGACAGCGGTTAACACAGCTTTTACTGTATGTGGAAAACCTTTTTACAGTTACCTGATAGTCATATACAGATTTTTGTAATTCCTACATTTTTGCAAGAGGCTGGGATATGCTGGGCTGCCTGCTCCAGAGCAAGGCTGGCCCCGCCCCTCTGCTCCCTAGCTGGAGCTCTGGTGGAGCATGCAGCCACAGCAGGGTCTGCCTGGCTTCCCCCTGCCCCCCACTGCTCAAGCAGGGATCCCCCCTCCTCCCTCCCATTTCCCACAGCACAGACCCCAGCCCCATGGATCCTAGGCTGTGGTATGCTAGCTAATCCTGAGAGGTGTCTGTGTGTGTGTCTCCAAATTTCACTGGGACAAGCAGACAGAACAGGGTCCGCTTAGGGCTTTTTGGAACTAATTAGTAGGTCAGCTGGTAATGTCTCTCCATTGCTTCCTTGGAAAAAGCTGTTTAAGAAGAGCTTGAACTAATCAGAGGGGCTTTTGTTTTGTTGACAGGCTGATAAACACTGTTATCATCTCCCTGCTGGCTCCTTTGCCTGTCAGGTTTGCAGACAGTATGAAGAAGCAGGGAGAGGGAGACTGAAAAGCTCGGTATCATTAACAGATGCATGCACTGCACACCCCACTTTGCCTCAGAGTGCTAGCCGGGAACTGGGGGCTGGTAACACTCCCACCCCTCCAGCAGGAAGCAGGGAAAAGCCTGAAGCTGTTCAGGCAGGGTGGGGTTTACACCCTTCCCTAATCCAAGCATCCTGCCTGGGCCGGGCCACACCCCTCCTCAGCTCAGCACCGAAGAAGGGAAGGGAGGGATGCTCTAGCACCCCCCAGCTTCTAGCCTGAGCCACTGCAGGCATGTGCTGGCATTTCCTCAGTCCAGAGGGAATGTCTGTGCAACTACAAACCAGTTCAACCTAGGCAGATTAAACTAACCTGCAAAGATTGAATCAATTCAGGCTCTGTCACAGGATGGGGTCCCCAAGGATAGCTGTGATACCCCTAGGGCTCCTTGACCATGCCAATCCTACCCAACAGGCACCCTCTTTCTCACCCGCCATGTCTTGCTGGTAATTTTAGTAGATTAAGAGGCTGCCCTCAAGTCTGTGTGGACATGGTCCTGCTGGACCCTGCTGAACCACATGGATTCTTGGATCCCTTTTAGGATCCCACTCAAAATGGATGCCTCACAGGACACCCCCAGCCTTATGGGCTAGACATGTGGCTCCAAAGCCGCCCCTTTACCACACCCCAAGCCTCACAGATGTTCGACAGCGTCTCTCCTGGTCCTTGCTATAGCTTGGCCTCTTGTCCTCACTGGGCTCTCAGCAGCCCTGTCTCTGCACCCCACATTGGCGCTGGGCTCTCCGCAGCCCCCTCTGGCAGTGTGCCCCCGGCGCTGGGGTCTGCTCACCCCCTTTACTCTACCCTTCTCTGGCACTGGGATCCCCACACTGTAGCAGGTCCCCAATGAGACCTCCTCCTTCCCCAATAGCCTCAGCCCGGTTCCTCCGGTATTTATAAACAGCAACTTAAACATGAACCCCTGAGCTATAACATAATATAAGCAGTTCAGGATGTGCTCTGTCCCTTTAAAAGTCCAACTTCACGCAGCACTAAGTACTTTGTAGGCTATTAGAACCTGTTGAGCTCCTAGAGCCCCATTAGCCCAGTATGCAGCATATCAAGCAGTTCCTAAATCCCTGAGCAATTCTTCCCCGGAGGCTCCTTCCCCTTAGCTGCTGCCAAAGAACTCCCCTTCTAGTCCCAGCCTTGGGATTTATATTTGCCCAGGGCCCTGCCTCTTCCAATCAGCTAACTGGGTGCAGGTGCATGCTAATTGACTTGTTAGCCTGTTGCCATAGTAACCTGTATCTGTGGGTTCCTGTCTTGCTTTTAGGGTCCTCTCCCTAGGCAGTTTCTGCTCTTATAGGAGCAGGCATCTTAGTGCCCTGTGATACCCAGTCTTTTTGAATGTCCGTCTCTAGCCCTAGTAAAGCTAATGGGAGTTATGATCTGTCAGCATCTCACAGAATTGTACCCATAATTGCACCCAAATTAGTTTGCATGAGCATTAATATTTTATCATCCAAGGAAAAGGTCTGAGCCAGGAAACTTTTACTTATACCAGTAATCTTTATCCCAACAGATACTTTCACTGAAGGCAAGAAGACTACTTGAATGATTAAAGCTTTACACATTCAGGTTCTTAATCTGAAGATTACATTCCTTTAGCAACATTCAATTTCCTTGTACTCTCCTAGCTTATAAAAATATCACCCATTAATTGATAATAACAGTTCACTTAAAACTCCCAGTGCTGAATGTATTTGTTTGTAAACATACCATATTTTAATAGCTAATTCTCCTGCAAAGTGTTTGTAATTTTATACATTATGAATCTCACAAACAAAATGTACATCTTGGAGTAATATAGAAATAAAATTATTCTGCAAACGTGCATTTATATCATCAAAATAAAATGGATAAGACTGAATACATACCATCACCAAAAAGTGCTTAAAAAGACCCCTAAAAGATACTTTAAAAAGTCTGTACAAAAATGGAACAGAGTAAAATTAGATTTGGGGTACTTAATCTGTCACTCAGCAAACCATGGAACACAAACATAAACGGGACCTGATTTTACCCTGTAAAGCAGTTGTCCCTAATCTTTCTGGTTCTGTGAGACCACTACTGGTTGGCTCGCTACCCCATTTTCGGAATGAGACTGAATCTTCCAGCAGAATTCCTGTGGCCCTCCAGATACCATTTGTGGGTGCTGTAATCTTACTTGGAATCACAATTTCTAGGTTGAGAACTATTGCCTCCATGTCATAATAGCTCCAGACTACATTGTACAAACATTTTTTTTCTGATTTTAAAATGCAAACAAATTTTAGCAGCTTACCTGATTTATGTTGCAATTTTAGAACATATGGCTTCATATCTACAAGATAGTGATCGAATTCTGCATCCAATTTCTCCCATGTTTCTTCTTCACTATTCATTGTGTTCTTTTCATCAGCTAGCCTACAAATGTAAGTTGAAGAAAAAGAGACGTATGAAAATCTCCTCTCTCAACACATTACTGTTATCAATTTCAGGTCTCCACAGAAATAAGTTACATAAACAAACCACAGAAACAACATGACTATCCTATTAGCAATACAGTCGCACAAAAATTAATGTGGTGGCTCTTTGCAAAGAATAGCTATTAAGGTGTGTAAGTCCCACAGACAATAAGCTTTTTGGAACTGGGAAAAGGGCAGAAACCAACCACACATAAAAGCATTCATCTAGGCGGTCTCATATCAGAAAACACTTAAAGAACCTTTATCTTATTCCCTACCAGCTACTAAAGAAGATAATTTTAATCAAAAATAATAGTTGTTCCTGCCTATAATCTGGTGAAAGAGAAAAAAAGCAGGAAGAAAAATAACGTAAAGGGATTATAAGATATAGCACTTGTATATTTTTTTTAAATGGTGCTTTATTAGGGGTGCCAGACTAATAGCCTCTCTAACTCATGTCCTGTGGATCTATATGATCATTAACCTCTAATTCAGGTGACCGTGTCCCATACGTACCCTGTATATTTTAGGCTGCAGTTAGTGTGTTCCTTTACACCTCAGAAGCAGGGGTGAAGCATAGGGGGTGCACGTGCAACCCCTGAGAGCAGTGGTGCACCCCCTGACCGGCTGTGCTTGCCGTTTAGGCGATGGGGGCAGGCAGGAGTACTGGCGCCCACCCTCCAAGCGTCAGCTGATCACTGCAGCTGCTTCCGCACCACACACACTACACCCACGCCACATCACACATCATACAATACACCGCGGCCGTCGCTGGATCATGCCCCCGCAAGTTGGTGGGACTAGTTGCAGGATGCGCCTCCTGACAAAGGTGGTACAAGTCGCCCTTGCTCAGCAGTACAAATACTTAGGTTTTGTGCTTAACTGTGTGTACAGTGAGTAATCCCCCAAAACCACAGAGGTTGCTCACAGCAGGTGCAGTTAAGCACAGACAGAATCCGAGCCTTCAAATCCAGTTCTTTACCTTTCCAGGCCTGCCCACGTGCACGCAAGACAGGAGGCAGCAAAGCCTCCTCCCTCATGCACCGCCACCCCCAGCTCTAATGCTTCCAAGCCTTACAGCAAAGAGTAACGTCCTGCCATACCGCCCTGCCGCCCGGCTGCAACCCAACCGCTTGGCAGCTTCGCAAAACCGCCGAGTCCGGCACGCCCGTGCCCTGCCATCGCTTCCACCTCTTCTACAACAGTGACACTGCACTGTGCGATGGCCAGAGCTTCCTCGCCCCTGTGGAAGTGCACTGCACTGCACCGCCCTCACACTGCACCACACAACACGCACACTGCACCACACCGCGCATGCTACACACACCATGCGCTATGCCACAGACACTGCACCACGCTGCATACCACACACGCTGCTCCACACTACACACCGTGCACTATGCCAGACACTGCTCACGCTCCACCACAGCCGCCGGTGGAGACCTATGTACTAAGAGGTGCATAGGCCTCCCCCCGACTCGGGGACTTGCCCCCGCCGAGGCGCTGCCCGAAGCCCGGAAGAGGCCGCTGCTCGCGTCGCCCCCGCTCCGCCCTGAGGCGGCCCCGGCCGGCTGCAGCGCTCACCTGGGCCTTGTCCCGGGCGGGCAACGGCTCGCAGCGACCCAGCCGCTCCCGGCGGCCCCGACAGGCCCGGCTTCCGGTTCCGCAGCGCCGCCCGCCCGGGGTTGCCACGCGACGCGTCCGGCCCGCCGCCGACATCCCCCCCCCACCCCGCCCGCGGCCTCGGGGGGGCGTGGGGCCGAGGGGAGGGGTGGTTTGTGGGGCGGGGAGTGTGGGGGCTGAGGGGCGGGACGGTTTGGGGGACGTGGGGGTGAGGGTTTGGGGGTGCTGAGGGACGGTTTGGGGGACGTGGAGGTGAGGGTTTGGGGGTGCTGAGGGACGGCTTGGGGGACGTGGGGGTGAGGGTTTCGGGGTGCTGAGGGACGGTTTGGGGGACGTGGGGGTGAGAGTTTGGGGGTGCTGAGGGACGGTTTGGGGGACGTGGGGGTGAGGGTTTGGGGGTGCTGAGGGACGGTTTGGGGGACGTGGGGGTGAGGGTTTGGGGGTGCTGAGGGACGGTTTGGGGGACGTGGGGGTGAGGGTTTGGGGGTGCTGAGGGACGGTTTGGGGGTGCTGAGGGACGGTTTGGGGGACGTGGGGGTGAGGGTTTGGGGGTGCTGAGGGACGGTTTGGGGGACGTGGGGGTGAGGGTTTGGGGGTGCTGAGGGACGGTTTGGGGGACGTGGGGGTGAAGGTTTGGGGGTGCTGAGGGACGGTTTGGGGGACGTGGGGGTGAGGTTGGGGGGTGAAGGGATGCAGTTTGGGGGTTGGTTGATTAATATAGATGGTTTTGGGGGTGTCCTGCCAGGGAGGTTGGGCTCCTGGGGCTGGAGGGCCCTTGCTTGGTGTCTTTCAGACGTTCCCACTGGGAATCGGTCATTTCCCGTTATCTGCCAGGGCATTTTAAGCTTCCCCAACACAGCCACATCCTGCAAGTGACTTGACAGAGAGTTTAGACAAGAGCCAGCCTGACCCGCAGCTCCCCGACAAGAGTCTTGCTGAGAGCTGGGCTGTCGGGCATGTCGGGCATGGGCTAATGCTTTTGGAGGAGTTTCCTCTGCGACAAAGTTTTAATTTTATTTATTTCTACAGTGTCGTATTTTTGTCAGGGCACAGCGGTGTACTCTGTGCGCTCTGCCTTCACGTCGTGGAAATCTACAAACAAAAAATATTTTAAAACCTGCAAGTAAGTAAGAGCAAATGTTTTATCACCAGGGCTTGATCCACACAGACACACAGAGGAATTGCAGTGGTCCAGGGATCAGACCTCAGTCCTGTAAACATGCCCAAACCTAATCCTGTTGAAGACATTGGATCTACTCACTTCGGTAAACCTCTACATATGTGCAGTAGCATTTGTAGGAACTGACCAGATCCATTGTTTTTGAGGATTTTGGGGGCAGCAGAAGAAATTGAAACAAGAGAGTTTTTGGAATGAGCAAGTTGGTAAACTGTGGTTATCTTTTTTTATTATTTGACCAATATCTTGAATATTATCAATACCAGGGAAAACATAATCTTGTTACATTTTTTATTTTCAATTTTAAAATCTATCTGTTTCTGCCAGCTCTACAGTAGATTTCAGAAATATACAGTTAATCTGGTGTTGAACATGGTTTACCTCTAAATACTTACGAAAACTAAATTGTTCAGCATCATTTTAGAGCTGGTATAAACCACGGGTTTCTGAAAAGCTGCTGGATACAGTTTGCTCTGATCTATCTTTATAGCAAAATGGCTTATATGGTTGAGTTTTGAGTTGGCTTTAGAAGTCTCTTTCTAAAGCCTTCAGATCCTTCTGAAGATTTTAGCACTGTTTCTGCTCTCCCACGGGTAGCCTCTGAAGCTATCCCCAGTTTAATGTACTAAGAGGTGCATAGGATTGATTGACGATGCAGCTATGAAAGTGCATGAAACCAAGTGTTCTTTTTATTTATATAGAAATTTAATGCAACACAGTTTGTTTCCCTTGTTTTCAAGGGAACTATCCATTTAGACACGAGTGAAATGAGATGAAAAAGGCAAAGAACACTTGGAGTGCATTCAAATTTTTCTTGAGCAAACTTAAGTAGTAAATTGCCTGCATGACTTGGGATACTAGATGTTAAGGAGAGCATAAATTCCCACTTTTATTTTTACTTAAACTGCATCCCTTTCCTCCCTTCCCCTTCCCTCCCCACTTCCCTGCTTGGCCTGCCTGTACATAAAGCATATGAAATGGCTTTTATCCCGAGTGAGTCAACTCTTTCAAATCATGACTAATCCTGATTCATATGCACAAATACATCAAAGAAGAATTTCTCTAAAGTACTGTAGCAAATCGGCTGTTCTCTTTGATTCCTCAGTTAATCTTCAGAGGAAAAATGACTCTGGATTAAGGTTCACTCAATGATGGCTATGACAGCTACACTAGTTACCTTCACAGATTGCACATAACTCCTTAAAATCTGCATATGCATATTTGCATAGTCATAACACCAAAAACAATACAATAGAGTCCATTTATCCATGTTTTATATCTTGGTACAATCTCAGGGCAGACTTTATAAGATGATTTGCCATCTTTAATCAAATGATTTTAATGTAATTATCATGGTAATACAAGTAATCTTTTTAAAACATTTGCCTTGTGCTGGCTGGAAAACTGCTTGATGAGTGCCTGGCCCAAGTAAGTGTACTAAAGCACAGGCACTTTCATGTTTGAATCATCAGGCTGAATGCCCAAATTGATAGTGGCGGTTTGGTAACCTACATGCAGTAAGTTAGTTTCAGTCAGCCCAGTTTACGTGACAAATGATAGTAAGCATCCTATCTGACAGCCTCTGTGGAAAAGTCAAGGCTGAATGGATCTAATGACAACGTACTTTTTTACCCAAGAGATTTTTTTTCCAAAACAGAGTAGAAGCGCATAGACTCAGAGTAGCATGGGGAAGCTTGCTCAGCTACTGATCATTATTTACCTCTTTTATTTACAGATGGAGAACTTCAAAATCTATATCTTTCCAACTACTTTATTTGTAAGTAGTAGACATTTCCTGATACACATTTGTATTTGTTCTTCGGATATGGGGGCAGATTCCAATCTGATCAGAGCCATGTTGTGCCCATTGTTGAGGATCTTGAAATATTATACCGTGCTGTTACCCTGAAGGGTGGTTGTTCATCTGGCAATGACAATGAACCTAAAGAAGTTTATAAAGGTTAAATGAAGACTCACAGAGAGAGTCACAGAGCCAGTAATGGAGCTACCTGTCTAGGAGTAATCTGAAAGAATAAATTGATCCACTTTACTAAGCATTGTTCTGGGTTTGCCTGACAAATCTTCTTTCAAGGGGAATGTTTGCAGTTATTTGACAGTTCCACAGTGTATGTCCAAGAGAGGAAAAAAATAGAGGGTTCATAACAAGCATCATGGTCTGCCTCCCACAGAAACTATTGTTCTGAACAAGTCAGTTGATATGTATTAATGTGTGCTGGCCCTCTAGAGGAAATAATTCTAGAAGCACAGTTGTAGAATACATAAACCCCGAAAGTGAATACAAAATAAAATCACAATTTGAATTGTAAAAATGTATTCATTTAAATAAAACACACTCAGTGCTTTTTTCATCTCATTTTACCATGTTCTCTTGTCTTTGTAACTGTCTCAGTGGGTTGCCACAAGTAACATAAGCACAGCTCAAGGCATTCTTTCAGTTGTCTAAAAAAATGGCAGGCTTCACTCACTCTTCCAAGCCCTCTTGGAAACATCTTCTAGATGTCCTACATTATTTTCAGGCTTTCTATGCAAATCTTTCATGTCCAAAACATTGCAATTCATGAAACACCCCACCACTTCAAAGATTCATCAGGTCACACTTTTTTTTCCTTCTTGCTTCAAGAGAATAGATAATAAATACAAAAATATGAACATTAGCTCCTAAGGGTAATGCTTAAGTACTCAAGTACTATGTATCCAGCTCGGGAGCAGGGAACAAGACAGATTGATGTGATCAGCAGGGATCCTGGTTTTCTGTGATTAAAAAAAAAAAATCACACATTCTCTGATTAACATCCCCCCCAAAATTCTCTAATTAAAAAAAACCAAAATCTGCTCTTAAAATGAAATGCCACTAATACATATAGGTATCAACTGAACACAGTGTTTATTGATATATTTACAATTTTAAAGCAGTTTGGAAGCCTACCGATATCTCAGTCACTATAATAAAATACAGTCTGAATACCTATACATTTTGGCGTTTGATTTGGGGGTTTTTAATCATGGAAAATCAGAGCTTCCCCTGCCCCCTTAGCTCACAGAACTCAGGTCCAGGCCACTGCTTCCAAGCCACAGCCCTGCCCGTGCCACTCACTCCCCCACACCACCTCTGTCAGCTCTGCTGGAGCCCATAGCCCCGCACCTACAACCCCCTGCCCTTCCTCCAGCCCTATGAGAGGGGTCTTGCAGCTGCCAGGACTATGGGGCCAGGAACCCAGGTCCACAGCTCCTTGTCCCCCACACCAGGCCCCAAGCCTTGGCTGGCACCCATGGGAGGCAACAGCTGCTGCAGCAGAGCAGAGCACAGAGCCCTGCTCCCCCTCCCCCATAGGCAATATGGCCAGAGCGGAGCCCATGTGGGGCAGGTGTAGGCTGCCTGCTTCAGGCACGGGGATAGGGCCGGCTCCCTGCCACTATGCGCACATCCAGAGGGGTGAGGGGACCCCTGCCCCCCAGATCTGTGAGTGGGTCAGGGGCAGGTAGGGGCTGCCTGCTGTGAGCTCAGGCTCCCCACCCTGCTGCCTTCCCCCACAGCCCAGTGGGTGGGATCCAGGACAGCAGGGCAGAGCTGAGCTGGTCAGGGAAGCTCCTTGCTGCTGCAAGCTCCATGCTGCTCTGGTGATATCCTGGTGTCAAAAAAAACTACGCGCTGCTGGAAACCAGAGCCTGGCTGGCTGAAGCCAGACTCCATTCTGCCGGATTGCCGTGGCTGCAGCCCACAGAGGCCCTCAGAATTCCAGATAAGGCTGCTGGGGCCAGCCAAGGTGCTGCCCTCAGCCTCCCCTACCCCAACCAGGGCAATGTGCCATGTGCCAGAATGCACGCGCACAGGTGTTTCCCAGGGACAAGCCGCAGCAGCACATATTGTACCGCTGCTGTTTGTCCCCAGGGAAATGCACATTATTGCTCATGGGGAAGCTCCCACTTTGTCTATACTATATTAAGACTAGATTTTCAAGTAGAATATGTGCCTGCCAACCAATTGGGGTGCCCAATGAAGGTGGTTTTGAATATTTTAGCCCATAAGTCTAAGGCAATGGTTCTCCAACTTTTTAAATTCCAGAGACTCCTTGGAAAATGCCAGCTCAGCTTTAAGTTATTTTTTTACTATAAAATAATAGAGCAGTTGTTCAGTTGCAAAGAGCTCAGAGAGACCAAGGCAGAGATGGAACTGGGACTAGCTTCCCAGATTAAGGACAATAAGAAGTCCTTTTTTAAATACATAGGGGGTAAAAAGAAGGTCCCGGGTAATGTGGGGCCCTTGCAGGACGCGATGGGAAACTTGGTCATCACACCAGGCAGCAAAGCTAACATGTTTAAAGATTTCTTTGCTTCTGTCTTCCTAAGTAGGGGCCAGAACAGCCACCTCCCTGCTGGGCCTCCCTCGGGCCCCAGGGGAGGCACACCTGGGCCACGGGTTAGCAAGGATTTAGTTAGGGAGCTTCTGGAGGGGTTGGACGTATTCAAGTCAGCCGGCCCGGATGATCTCCACCCTAGAGTTCTAAAGGAACTGGCCGAGGTCATTGCAAGTCCCCTGGCACGGCTTTACGAGCACTCGTGGTGCTCTGGTGAGGTACCGGAGGACTGGAAGAGGGCCAACGTGGTCCCCATCTTCAAAAAAGGCAGGAAGGAGGACCAGGGAAACTATAGGTCAGTTAGTCTTACCTCGATCCTAGGCAAGCTGTTCGAGAAAATTATGCTGGCACACATCCAGGAGGGGCCAGCAGGGGACTGCATGCTTAGGGGCAACCAACATGGGTTCATCAGTGGAAGGTCCTGCCAGACCAACCTGGTGGCCTTTTACGATCAGATCACCAGATCATTAGATGCAGGGGTAGCAGTGGATATCGTCTTCCTGGACTTCCGGAAGGCTTTTGACACTGTCTTTCACCCCGTTCTCATTAAGAAACTGGGGGGCTGTGGTGTAGACACCCACACAGTCAAATGGGTCGCCAACTGGCTGGAGGGCCGCACCCAGAGGGTGGTAGTGGATGGGTCCTTCTCAACCTGGAAGGACGTGGGCAGTGGGGTTCTGCAGGGCTCGGGCCCACGCTGTTCAACATCTTCATCAGTGATTTGGACGAGGGGGTAAAAAGCACCCTGTTCAAATTTGCTGATGACACTAAGATGTGGGGGGACGTGGGCACACTGGAAGGATGCAACAGGCTACAATCAGACCTAGTCAGGTTACAAGGGTGGGCGGATGAGAATAGGATGGGTTTCAACACAGACAAGTGCAAGATGATGCACCTCGGGAGGAAAAACCAGCACCATACCTACAGGTTAGGGAACTCCCCTCTTGTCAGCACAGAGGCGGAAGAGGATCTGGGGGTCATCAATGACTCCAAGATGAACATGGGCCAGCAGTGTGGAGAGGCAGTAAGGAAGGCCAACCGCACCTTGTCAGGCATCCACAGATGCATCTGAGCAGGTCCAAAGAGGTGATCCTCCCCCCCGTGCAGCACTGGTCAGGCCGCAGCTGGAGTACTGCGTCCAGTTCTGGGCGCCACACTTCAAGAGGGATGTCGACAGCATGGAGAGGGTCCAGAGGAGGGCCACTTGTATGATCAGGGGACAACAGGGCAGGCCCTATGAGGAGAGGCTACGGGACCTGAACCTGTTCAGCCTCTAAAAGAAAAGGCTGAGGGGGGATCTTGTGGCCTGTTACAAACTAGTCAGGGGGGATCAGCAGGCATTGGGGGAGTCACTGTTCCTCCGAGCACCGCCAGGAGTGACCAGGAATAATGGTCACAAGCTGGCAGAGGGTGGGTTTAGGTTAGATATCAGGAGGCGCGACTTCACAGTCAGGGCGGCTAGGGTCTGGAACCAACTTCCAAGAGAAGTGGTGCAGGCTCCTACCCTGGGGGTGTTTAAGAGGAGGTTAGATGAACATCTTGCTGGGGTCGTTTGACCCCAGTATTCTTTCCTGCCATGGCAGGGGGTCGGACTAGATGATCTGCTCAGGTCCCTTCCGACCCTACAAACTATGAAACTATGAAACCACAGCAGGTCAGAATGGTTTGGACACTATGGGCTCTGGGTTTATTCTTGGAAATTTTGTGTAGGTGCTTGCAGGCCTAGCAGTGCTAATATTGAGCAGCACCCTTGTTGAGAATCACGGATTTAGAGACTGTTGAAGGATGTGGAACATATACCAGTACTTTATTTCGTTTCCTTGAAATTTCAGTTGCACCAATTTTAAGACCCTCTCTAAATTTGCCAAAATATATCTAGACTTCAGTTTGTCCATATGTTACAGGTATAGAGGCCTTAGAATTATAAAATTTCCCCAAATACAAGCATTTAAATACATCTCATAGCTACTTCATTCACCTACCTTTAGAGGAAGATAGGATCTCTATAGCCATAGTTGCTAGAAAATATATTGATGTAGAATACTGAAACACAAAATCTTATAATAATGTGAAGTTTTAACATTTTCAGTAGCTTTCCTTAAGCTGATTTTTTTAATATTAAAATGGATCAAGAGGTCTGTTAGGTGAGTTAATAACAATTTTCTGTAGAATTCTAGATTAGTATTGTTTTTCTGTCAGTTTTATTTATACCTGTAAGGGTTGTTCCCATAGACTTCAACCAGAGCAGGTGCAAGCTTTATTAATAAAAGACTTCAAATTATTTAAATGTTTCCTGCACACATGAAAAATTTCATCAAGCCTTTTTTGTTTTAAATAACATCCCTCCACCATAAGGCCCCACAGGTTGCATGATACACAAACAGCATTTTCTGTGCACAAATCAGAACTTCTGCTATTCTGACATCTGAGTACAGTATTACACAGCATTAGTGTATGTTATAAAGATGCTTCATTGTTGATTTAGTTGATCCCTGTTTGTTGGTACATATTAATAATTACTGATTGGTATTTGATAAAGATTTTTTCACCTATTAATAAATACAGAGAAATAAAATTCATATTGGCTGGTATGCCATTAAGGATGTTGTTAGTTCATTTATTTCAAATATTCAGTGACTTTCACCAGGTTCTCATTGTGATATTTTACCATAACCTAGGAGAAGAAGATAGTCTGCGTAAAAAGCTGTAGAACTAATAGCTGTTGCTCAACAGTGAAGTTTTCCTTATTTATTTAAAAAAGAGAAATTATGAAATATTTAAATAGTGTTAAAAATTAACTATTGCTTACAACAGAATAAATAAGATAAATCAACCTGGAATGTTTGCTTTGGTTTTGCAATTATTAAAAAAAACTGAATCACTTCTTATAATTTTTGGAGTGAATTCATTTAGAAGAGTCTAAAATCCTACTCATCCAGATCATCTTGAAATTCTAGGGAGAATTTCCTTTAGGTTCTTCTGAAAAACACAACCTACCCAATACTAACGGCCTATCCCCTCATCCTGAGCCTGTCCCAACTGAAGACATGTAATGAAAAAAGTAGGGGTGGCATTAAGATTCTGAGTTCAAAACAAGAGAAGGAGCACAAACTAGAAATGTCTGGACAGTGCCCCCCCAGTCCTCAAAGTGAGAAGTCTAAGGAACTGATGGAGGCACTCGGAGGAAAAATTCCCAAAAGAATGGAACATACATTGTCACAGTCATAGAACTCACCTTTATCTAGTTTTCTCATCCTAGCCTGATAGGTGCCCTTCTGCCAGCTGGGTTGGGCAAACCTGGCACAGCGGCAGCAGCTCAGCTGGGACTGTTTAGAATATATAGGTGTGGGTTAGGGTACTGCCCCCCTACCCTTACTCTTGCACCCATGTCCCCCCCTCAGTCCTGGGGCTGAGAAAATTATCCAGAACCCCAACAAGGTTTGGAGGAGCCGGAACAGCACTGGCAGACCTGGAAACTGACTACCATTCAGCAAGTTAATGTTCATACGCCTGCCCCTTCTCATTCTGAAAACAAGGAAAGAATTAGATTTTATACAATAGTTCATCAGATTATTGGAAAACAGGGCTGGAAGGGGGGACCTCATAAAATTACCTAGTCCAGCCCCCTGCTCAAGCCAGGCTCATTCTTGACTAAAGCATCCCAACCAAGTATCTTATCTAATCTGTTTTTGAAAGTTTCCAAGCATGGAGATTGCACAACCTCTCTAATAGCCTGGTCTAATGCCTGACCACCCACATAGTCAGAAAGTTCCTCCTAATCTCCAGCCTAAATTTCCCTTGCTGCAGCTTGAGGCCATTGTTCCTAGTTCTGTCCCTTAAAGCCACAGAGAAAATCCCATCTCTGTCCTCCCTATAATCACCCTTCAGGTGTTTGAAGACTCATCAAATCCCCCTCAGTCTTCTCTTCTCTGAGCTAAATAACCTAGTTCTTTCAGATTGCCCTCATGTTCTGGGACAGACATTACATAAACCGGTTTGACCCAAATCAGTTCAGTCTGATACTACATTCAACCAGGTTTATCTCAAACCAGTTTCAGCCATTTTCAGACTGGTTTATGTGCACTGAACATCTGTTCTGTTACAGGTTTAAACTCGTTTCTGATCACTTAAACTCGTTTATGTGTTATGTCTGTCTCTAGCCCATATGTCTTGTTTCCCAGGCCCCTGATCATTTTTGTTGCCCTGCACTGGACTTTTTCCAAATTGTCCAGGTCTTTTTTGAAGTGTGAGGCTGGAAAGTAGAAACAGTACTCCAGCTGAGGCCTCACTAGTGCTGAATGGAGTGGAAGAGTCATTTCCCTTAATTTGCAAGTGACACTCTTGTTAAAACAACCCAGTATGCTGGTGGTGTGTTGTTGGTTGCTTGGTTTGGGGGTTTTTTTGCAACAAAAGCACACTGTTTGTTCGTGGTCAATTTATGGTCCACTGTAACCCACAGGTCCTTCTCTGCAGTAGTGCAGCCTTTCAGTCTGTATTTGTGTATGTGGTTGATTATTCCATCCCAAGTGCAGGGCTTTGCACTTGTTATTGTTGAATCTCATCTGATTGATTGCAGACAATTTCTCCAGTAATACATCTGCAAGTGATCATTATATTTCATAAAGATTTATTTGTTAGAGCATCTGAGACTAGAAAGTTAAATTATATGGTTCTGCCCCCAGTATTCACCTTAAATAATACCACGCTATGCAAGTCCCTTCATTTAGATGGGACAGAGCATTCTGTTCCATCTAAACTGGCATGGATGCAGATTACTTGCATCCAAAAGGTGCTGAGACCACATCCAGAGTCTGAATCAGGCAATTTGGAAAAGGGCTTAGTTTATTATTTAAACAGAGTGTTGACATTGTCTGTCAGTTTGTTTATTCATTTATCTGACTAAAGCACAAAGTAGGAGCCCACTGATTTTTCTCTTGAATCACCATACAATAGCAAGGTTCCCACAATAGCCCTTTTTCTTTCTGGGGCTCTCCTAAGTTGAACCACTTGCTGGGTTTTACACTTGTTTGATCATCAGTCAGGGGTGAAGCTAGAATCAAGTCCCTTTTTAAAAGGTCACCTTGTGACAGTAGAAAAAGGTTCTGGAATAGGAAGATGTTCTAAGGTAGGGCTGTAAAACGATTTAAAAAAATTGATCACGATTAGCCACGTGATTAAAAAAAATGAGTTGCAATTATTCGTAGTTTCAGAGATGCTAGGGTCAGAAGGGACGTCAAAGGATCATCGAGTCCAATTCCCTGCCTGTGTCAGGAAAAAGTGATTTTAATCGCACAGCAGCCCGCCTCCATCCTGCACACAAATTCAAGGGACATGTGCACCCCATTCATCCCCTAGGGTATGCGTAGGGGAAAGAGCATCCCCTGCAACTCTGAACTAGCTGCCTGCAGCTCCATCCCACAACCTGCCCCAGCCCTGGGGCCCCATTCACCACAGCCTCTGCCCCACTCCCTCCCTCACCATGGAGGCCTCAATCTGCTCCCCCCACGCCCCTTCCCTTTCACAGACTTACCTACTGGGTACTGCTCCATATGCTGCTGGGCTGCATTCTCAACCACTTGCAGGCTTCAGCTGCATGTCTGTGTCTGCTTGCCCCACCCCCCACATGGCTGCAGCCACCTGGAGCCTGCATCCAGGCTGCATTGTAGTCCTCTGTGCTGCCACAGTTGCCCCAGGGGGTGGCCAGGAGGCGGTGGTGACAGCAGCAGAGTGGAGCCCAGGTGCAGGCTTCAAGACCATATGCATAATTAACCCATTAAAAAAATTACCACGAATAATTAACATGTTAATTGTGTATGTTAATCGCAATTAATTGATACCTGTGGCAGGGTGACCTTTAGGGGTGCCGTGACCTCGCCTAGCACCCCTACCTACCATGCCAAATCCGGTTTAAATGCACCCTCTTTATCTCACCTGCCACGTCTTTGATGTTAATATGTTCAAGGGAGGCTGCCTTTCTACCCTCTCTGGCACGGCCTGGATGTATCCTGGCTTGGTCTAACCGCCCGGTGCACTCTGACATTTGGGCTGCACGTGAGCCCCACCATCGGCCGTGCCCTTACGGGTCCCCGGACTCGTCTCCGTGCCCACCTGTCTCGCCTCACGGCTCTTGCTTGCACTGGGACCTATCTCCCATGGCTCTCACCTGCACCGGGGCCTTGCCTCTGTACCGTCGCCCTGCACCGGGCCTCGCAGCTATCACCGTCCACACCGGGGCCTGCCTCACCCCGCGGGGCCTCGCAGCCCTCACTGGGGTCTGTCGCCCCGCGGGGCCTGCCTCTATATTATCGCACCCACCAGGGCCTCTCTCTTATACCGCCGCCTGCGCCAGGACCTGTGCCTTGTGCTCCCTGCCCACACCGGGGCCTGTGCCTCGCACTCCCTGTCCGCGCCGGGGCCTGTGCCTCGCGCTCCCCGCAAATCGGGGCTCAGGCAGCCTTGGCCTTACCTGGCCCCCAGACCCCCTCCTTGGGTCTTACGCCCACTGGGCTCCTCACAACGGGGCCCAGGCGGCCTTTGCCTTACCTGGCTCCAGACCCGGCTTCTCAGGTCTTATGCCCCACTGGGGCTTCTTGCATGTGCCCACACTGAGCTCCTCCCGATGCTGCCCACACTGGGGCCGGGGTCAGGACACCCCAAAACGCAGTGCCCTCTCCGACGCTAGGAACCCCCCCACTACTGGGGAGCTCCTATGAGGCCTCCTCCACCCCTGCAGCCTCGCCCGGTCCTCCGGTGTAACACAACAACCACAAAACAAAAACCGCACCCTCCTGTGTTATAACATAAATTCCAAGCTGACTGGCTATCCATAGCTCCATTCGTATCCCTACCAGGGTTTTCCTCCACCCAGTATCATCGGGCAGACACTGCTCAGACCATCAGGCTTCTCTGCCCTGCTTGCTCCAGCAGAGCTCCAGTTTCTTTGGCTGCCAAAGGGGAACTGACCTCTGGCCTCAACCTAGCTTGTTTATAAAAGCCAGGCCCTGCCCCCTTCCGGTCAGCTGACCAGACTGGTAGTCTTGGCAACCTGCACCTGTGCTGCCCTGGTGACTGGCAGCTGAGCCCATTTTACTGCTGTCAGTAGCAGGCACTTAGTGCCCTGCTACAATACCCCTATTCTAAGGATTCCTAGATAGAGTTTCTCTCCTATCATTTTATTAGGGGGATAGATTTGCCTTTCCATCCCCATCCTTAACTTCCAGAGAATAAGTCATAGGTCTTGCTAGGAGACCCTACAGATCCTGAGAAATCTCTAGGAGGTTAAAGTTATCTGTATAATCTTGAGATCTTTGCTCATTTTATGGTTTCTGGTGCTTCTCCTGCTTAATTGACAACAGACTGCAGAATGAATACCAGTGTCATGTCATATAAGCTTACCTAAGGGATTCTTTGCAGGACCAGAGGGGCAATGATGATAAACATTATCTCTACAGGTTCTGTCCTAAGCCCTGCTAATCTTAACCCTCCTCCCCTCCATGAACCGTAAAGGTGCAGAGCTCTTTCCACAGAACACAGTGGAAGTTCTTGTAATTGGAGTGGCTTACTCATCCATGTGATGTGCACATGGCCATGTCCTTGTGCTGATCTGAGGATGGGATAGTCCAGGGCAGTGGGAGTGTGTGCAAAGTGAAACAGTATTAATCAAGAATAAGGACGCTATAGTGAGTAAGTAGCAAGTCAGGATGTAGAGCCCTGGAGTCTTGGGTCTCAGTTCTCTCTAATCGTTGGACAAATGCATTCAAGGGTTCAGATTGACCTACCAGCTAGAAAGGTAAAAACGCAAACATACAAAACAACCTTTAAGTAAAACTGCAAAATAAATTGAAATGATCATTTTTGTACTTAAATGCCATAGTTGATAGAAAAATATGCAAGAAAATGTCAGAAAAATGAATTCTACAAATATATTTTAAGAAAAATTTATTATGAGTATGAGCATTGTGTGGATAAAGTTAAAAGTTTTATTTTAAAATCAGGTAAGAGCTAAAGGATTTGGCTAATTAGTAGACAGTATTTAAAAAGAAATAAGTATACAGAATAAGTTACCTAAAAATGATTATTATGTTAGAGGTGGAAATCTGAGAACCAGTTACAAACACTTGTAGGGCATAGGCACAAAAGGAGAACTGAAGGTTTTCTGAAAAGGATATATAAGAAAAAGTGAGAAGAAAGTGAAAAAAGGAACAGTTGGACTACATCTTAAGAATTTGTGACTAAAATACTTTGTCTTAGAATGTGAAGTAGATTGGCAAGGATGATATCAGGCAGTTGAAGTTATATTGCAAGATATAGTCTTGAACTGGCAGAGAGGCGTTAAACTCAACAACACCTAAAAAACCTTTCCATTTATGTTTTGTCTCAGTAAGATAGGCATTGCAATTACTGCGTCTTCTTTTTTTTAATTCACGGGCTGTCTTCACATAGTGTCCTTTCTGAATAGTCCTTCTTGAATACACTTGAAAAGAATCCACGTTCTGTTAAAAACAAGGAGGTATTAATTTAAGTGATATTATTACAATGTCTAGACTGTAGCAGTAGTGCATAGGAGGGCAGAGAAAAGTAAATGCTGCCAGTGTGAGCCATGCAAAATGTGAAAGCATGTGACCCCACACTGGGAATTATGTAGGTCCCTCCCCCACCTTTTCAAATGAAATGAAGCCTGAAAAAGGGACATGCTATGTGGGCAGACTTAATAAAATACAGTAACCTAAACACAAAGCATATCCTACTACCAAAACCCTTTTGTCTTTCTCTCATTATTAATACAGATATTTCTTGTTGAAAAGTTCTTTACTTCCTGTTGAACTCCTCAGCATCATTTCTGCAATTAAGACAACATTCACCCTTTGATATTTTTGTCATAATTCAGATAGACTATTTGCCTGCTCCTTCTCCATAAACTTTATGCACGACCTGAGTAAATAGACCCAGCATAAACCAGTGTAAGGTTGTAATTCTTCCTCAGGATACAAATACAGGCAGTCCTCGGCTTTATGACACAACTGGTTCCCGCAAACCATGTCTTAAGTCAAAACATTGTAACTCGGAACCAATTTTCTCATAAGAAACAATGTTATAAATGGGGGATTGGTTCCTGAACCAAGGCCCAATACCCTATTTTCACCAAAAATACCCCAGAATTTTGTACTCAATCAGTTATAGATGAGTAATATAGCTACATTAATGTATTTATATTGTAAATAGCACTCATATTGTTTTAAAGGACTTCTTTGAGGTGACTTTGCTGGTCTTTTTGAAGGGCTCTTGGTTGGACTTTTTGAAGGGTTCTTGGCTGGAGTCTTCTCAGGAGTCTTGGCTACAGGTTTTTCTGGAGTCTTGTCTACTTTCTTAAAGAAAGCGTCCAAGCAAGTTTGGACAGATCTTCTCCAGGGAGATAAGCGACTCAGCAAGCAGGTATTTGCTGGTGTGGCATCGCATCAGCTCATGCGTTGTAAAGTAAAAACTGATGCCATTAAGTTGAAACAAGGTGTCAATTTATAAACGTTGTAAGTGCAAAATGTTGTAACTCGAAACAGTGTAAGTCGAAGGAACATAGTACCAAGGAAGCAGCAGTGCCTTCCAAGAAAAGTTTTGGACCATCAGTGTAGTTAGTCACAAAATTACTGGCTGCAGCTTTGTCCCTTATTTGCTCATACAACCTCTAAACAGTGTCTACTATGGACAAAACTACCTTTAGACAAAACTATATAAACATTTTCATAGCTAGGGCTGTTTTCCTTTTATAGTCTTCTACTGCTTTTCTGGATGAATACTTTAGATTCTTTGGGAGTAAGTGAAAACACTGTTCCACATACTCAGGGTTTTACCACTCTTGTTAAAGTAGCCAGGTTCATACCTTTGAAACATTCAGGAACTGTGAGATTGCCATCTATACACGTAGTGGGCACAGTATAGACACAGTCCTCTTCTTTATTTTTGCAGAAAAAGGAAATGGTTTCATCATGTTGTATTCCTTCTTTAAGGCCATCCTTAACTGCTACCTTCTCACCTTTGTATAACACAGTAGCTTTCTTAACTGGTATCTTACATGGTGCTGAAAAACAGTTCAAATTTAAGTTGCATTACCATTTCATTAGGGTTTGAATTAAAAAAATAAATAGGCTAGATCCTGTAAGGTAAGTACAGAAGTAACATTTTGATGTAAAAGTCAGTGATGTTGTCCACAAAGGAGCAAATATTTGAAAGACAGATATTGAATGAGATATTTGGTAGTGGTTACATGAATTAAGAGCTGATGTCCCACTGAAAGGCAATGAGACTGTGTTCCTAAGTCACTTGACTGCTTTTGAAAAGCCCAACCTCTTATTTCAAAAACAGCGATTTGTATACTTGTATGCAATATATGTAGGCAATGCCATGTATACTTGATGAATGAAGAAAGATAAATGTCACTTCTTGCTTAGTTGTAGAAAAAGCGTTAATATTTGAGAAGTGGTATGTCTCAATATGGATGGAAATAGATTAAATTACATCATTACAGAAAACATTCTTTTCTGATTTCAAATTGTAGAGACTGAGGCCAAATCTACACTAAAGACTGTTTGGTAATATAGCTGTATCAGCAAATCTCCCTAACATAACTATAGCTCATACCAACTAGTGTGGTTAAGTTGGTTCCCCAAATAAAATAAGCTCTATCAGAGTCTTGTTATGTCAGTACAACTGTGCCTACATTCAGGCTTTAGGTAAAAATGTTGAAAAAAAAATCATACCCCTGACATGGCTGTACAAGCAATAGTTTCTAGATGCATCTGGCTTACATGCAAAGTGCCAATTTAGACAGAAAGTAAAAGGAATAAAGGAAGAATTTGGGTGCATGGTCATTAAACCCAGTTGTATTATCTTACTGGGGAGCATATAGTTATTTAATGCTGTTATGAGAGCCCTGAGAATGCCTATGCTTGATCTTTCTGCTTTGTTCTGAAATGGGAGATTCTCTCAGAGATAATTTCTCATCAGCTTCTTCTGGTCAAACATTTAGGACAATTCAGGTTGATGGGTGGTTTCTGATGCATAGTCTTACCTTTACAAGATGGTTTTATGGACCACTCATTTGTTTTTTCACATGTTGATTCTCTGGGCCCCTCTAGCACATATCTACCATTGCAGCCAAAACTGACACTTTCCTTATAACCATATGTTCTTCGAACAGCAAAATTTACAAATCCATTTTCTATTCCTGTTGGAGTTGGACATGTTACGACTGTAGTGCAAAACCAAAGAAAATATGGTACAATTTAACACATTTGCTTTGATTTCCTTTAGTCTCTCACATAGATAAACAGCAAGTAAACTTAAAAACTTTGGAAACAAACATAAAAATTTGGTTTAGAATCATGTTCCCTCCAAACCTTGGGAAGATCCAAAGATCATTTAATTTGGTATAGCTCCAGTGAACCTACAATAAAGCCAGTAAAATTGTATTCATTTACACCAACTGAGGATTTAGCTTTGTACTTCTTAGATTAGGTGATAGTTTACTCCTGCTATTTAGATATTGGACTGGATTTGCCATGCTTTAGGTATCTGATTCTAATTTCACAGAAGTGAAAGATTGTTAACTTAAATAGAGTTGCATTTTTTTGTGTAATGTTAGATTGTAGACACTCTGGGGCAGAAAACTTCCTGTTTTGTGCAATCTTGAGGTCACTGTTAGCAGTCATTTGTAATTATGCTTTTCAAAATAAATATATTCAAGATATAAAAAGTTGCTGTGCTATTAATTCATAAGGCCCAAATTAATAAAAATGTTCAGACCATTTCTATATATTTTCTAACGTTTTTTTTAAAAGTTAATCAAATTATTGATTGTACATCTACTTACACTTGCATTCTGGTATATGGCTCCAGTTCCCATTAGCTGTACAGATAGCTGTTTCATTGCCAAAAAGTGCAAAAGACGGTAAGCATTCAAATCCAATCATGTCTTGGAAGACTGATACATTTCCAGGCTTTAGAGTATGGTAAGAAATTACTCCAAATTCAGGAATTTGGGGAGGAGGACAAATCACAGCTGGAAAAGCAGAACATTGGTTTTCCACACATGTCAAAAATCCAAATTGTTACTCCTTCCTGGAGGAATATCCCCCAGAACATCATGTCTATAAAAGAATTACATTGCATGGTGCAAAATAGGAATACATTTGCTAAATTAATTAGAATAAATAAAAGGCTCAGTAACCTTGATGTTTGTAATTCATTAATCAATGCAGTTTTTGCAGGCAATATAAATATACATAACATTTTTACAATATATTGCACTTCTGTCATCAAGGTGTTCACATCTTTGAAGGATGTGTCAAAGGAGATGTATCAAAGTGGCAGGGAAATGTAAGAGAAAGGAGATCTGCATCATCCCTGAACCAGTATTAGAATTCAGAAGTTCCTAAGCCCAAACTAGTCATTTAGTAACACTTCTCTATAATGAGTCCAGACACCCAAAACCAAAACCAATCATCTCTTTCAAGCCACAGACAGAAAACCTAATTCTGATTTATACCAACTCCTCTGTACCTTGTTGTAACACCATAACGAGGCCTTAGCATGGGTATGAATGTATTCTAAAACCCTTTTACAATACTGCAACCATGTGAAAAGCTATAAACAAGGATAGGGCCCAGTGTGTTTCTTTAGTACACATACGTTGACAGTGAGGTAGAGTGCTGCTCCATCTTCCATCTGCCATGCACTGGCTAGTGCTTGTCCCCTTGAGAATGTACCTGCGAAAAAACAGATCCATTTACTAGGAAGCTTTAAGAAGTCTTATAAACACAGGGAGGGCTGGGACTTCTCTAGAAGAAACCTAACAAGAAGGCATGCATTACAGAGCATACAGTCTGACTCCTGGGCTTCCTTCATAATTCAACTAATTGTTTATTTCAAGAAGCATTTTTAGTAGAAGTTGAAAATTTGCCCTTGTACTAATACTGTACTAATTCTTCTTCCAGAAGAAATATATGACTGAATAAGAGACTAATTTCTTGTACATTCAACCATAAATTGTATTTGACACATCCATTTATATAATAATTAAAGTGTATGTGAGAAAAGAGTATTGATTTCTGATTGCTAGCATAATACATGGCATCTTGGGAGTAGTTCTTTAGGATGATTATATTGACTACGACTGTTAAGTTACTGCACTACAGAACTCAGCCAGGAGACCAGTGTACAGCCCAATTTAATTCTCATTTGCATTTTTTTCTAAAGTGCTTATCTCCAGACCTTTGTGCTTTTGTTATTCTAAGTCCTTATACTAAGCCTTAATGAAATGCTTATCCTGTTTCTGTCATTTCAGTATTACACACTGGAAACTAGTAAATTATAATTAGCAAAATTTAAGTCCATCAATCAAATCCAATTACTACATTCAGTGTCATAGTTACCTTTATTTATTGCTCATCTCACTTCTGTTTCTCAGGGATGGGACTTGAATTAATCCATTTATGCTTAGCAGCGTATTCCAGTCTGTGACTCACCCACAAATGTCACAGGTGAAAAACGCTTGGTCATGATTTATTCCAGTAGAATGAACAAATGAGAAGAATCATATGCTTGTCTGACACCAGTTGAAATATCTTTCTATCAGAAATATTAGATGGATATCTAACAAAAAAGTGCTGCATTTATTCTATATACTGCCTATATACTGTACTACAGGAGTGTCAAACTCATCTGCAGTGTGATGTAGGACCAGCCCACAGGCCAGACGAATAGGTCCACAGAAACCCTCTCTTCCCCCCGCATACTAGATCCAGTGCCCACAGTGCTCACTCCAGCCAGTCCAGGACTGCACTGGACATGTGTCTGTTCTGGCCAGATGAGGGTGCGAGATGCATGTAACATCTGCTCTGGCCAGCCTGGGGTGGACACTGTATGTGGCACAGTCCTGAACTGACCAGAGTGGATCCAGCATGCAGGGGAACCATGGAGCCTCCTTCCCCGCTGCGTGCTGGATCCAGGACCTGCAGTGCACAGACTGGCTGGAGTGGATGCCACGTGCAGCTCATGTCCCAGATCAATCAGTGTGTGTGACACAGTCCTGGACCAGCTGGAGCAGGCACCGCGGGTGCTGGATCCAGCATGCAGGGGTCTCAGACTGGCCCTGTGCAGGACTGACACTGGGGGCCAGATGATGTGATGATGTGATTTGGCCTGTGGGCTGCATCTCTGACACCCCTGCTGTAGTATAGTGATGGAGATAACTTGTATTTATAAGAGGGTTTTGCAAAACTTCATTCAGATTATGCTGCAGTTCCCATGTCCTCCTCTCCCCCCATTTCTACAGTATGCCTTCATCCTTAAGCTTCTGTATTTCATTTCACACACAACTTCATGCCTTCAATTCTTAAAAGAGCTCTTCTTTAATCCTCACCCCAAAATTCACTTCTTTCACTTGGACACTGATCTGATTCAGAGCTAAAATACTATTCTACTTAAGATCACAAGCTTTGAAACCTAATTATGTCTTTGAAGAAAGATACATTTCCAGGCTTTAGAGCATGGTAAGAAATGATTCCAGGTTCAGGATGTTGGGGAAGAGGACAAGGCACAGCTGGCTTGTGATACCCTCTGCTCTTCTTTCTCCCTCCCTGGTCATTGGTGATGTTAGGCCTAAAACTGCTCAAGACAGAGGGTTGGTTTTTTTAGGTGTTCTTAAAATGTCAAATAGGTATTGTTTTGCTATACATATAATAAAAAGCATTGGATACAAACTGCATTGATGACATACTAATAATACAGCACACCTTGAACAGTATATTTTGGGTGTTATTCATTGTAAAGTTGTATTTTCATGAGGCCTCCTTACCTCGTTCCATAACATTTGAGAGTGTATCTACTGCTCATGTGCAACAAATGATTGTATAGATAAACAGGGTGTTTGAAGCATAATTCTTCAATTGCAAATTTAAATTGTGGTTAAGTATATTTTGGTATATTTCTTTTTTTTTTTTTAACCTTTTCTGCCTATGCTTTTTCCAGCACAATTATTTTATGCTAATTTGTTTCTAGTTTCAGTGCTTACTTTATAGCACATCAAAACAAGGAAACAGTTATGACACTATGTGCCCCTGGTTCAATCAGTGTGCTGCTTTCAAACACATGCTTCTACAGTGTTCATGATCAAAATTCACTTAATTTATCTTTCATTTCTAAAACTGGCAGAAAAATCAGTTGTTCAAACCAACCAGCCCTGGGTGACAGTATGTTATATTGTTGCATGCAGGGATCAAGTTAGGGTTAATTTCATATTTTCATTCTGGCAAAAAAGACATAGAAGGAGATTATCTCATCTCTGCTGTAGGATTCATCTCATGATGTAGTAAGGGAATTTCAAAAGTAGATGAAAAGTAGTGCAGAATAAAGATTTATATAAAGTTTAAGTTTCTTCTGCTGTTAGGACTATTTCTATTTCTGGGAATCATTGTGTTGAAAAAGTGAAGTCTTGCATAAAATATTCAAGTGCAGTAGCATTACATTGGGTGGATTGGTAGGGTATGAACCTGGGGGGCTGCTTAGAGATGAAGGGACACCGGAAAAGAACGAGGGTCTGGTGATATGAGGACTTACCCTGGATTACAGGAAAAATGTATTATACTCTGATAGGTCAATGCTGTAAAAGAAATTTTTCCATTCTCTAGCGGTCCAGGAAATGAACATTTCTTTGCTGTTTAAAAGACAATGGAAGAGTGTATTATTTTGTGAGATAGATATATATTGATATATATATATAGACACACACACACACACATATATATAAAAATATAAAACTAAAACGATGCTAGCAAGTTTGATTGTATGCAAGTATGGTGTCAAGTTTTTACACTTCTTTATTCATGAGTCCTTATATTTTTTATTTGAAATCAAGCTATATTTAAGCTATTTGCAAATGTATGTGATTGGCTTGGATAAGTGACTGTCCAAATTATAATTATGGAAATTATTGAATAAGATAATTTTCTCTAATAAAATTAAATGAATATCAAAGGTGTCTATTACAGTAAATCAAGTGTTGTAAAAATAAAACAAATTGCACCATAAACATTAAAGTTGTCAACATTTCATTTATATACTTTAAACAAGTGATAGAACAAATGAGGTATCCCATTTTGAAGATAAAACAGCTGAGCTGTGACATTACTTACTGATTTTGTAAACTGTTTTTCAATACATATAGAAACAACACATTTCCTATCTCAAATATTTTGTTTTGGATTGAGGAAAACAGTAAGAAAGTAAAGCAAATGTGCAACATCTTAATGAGGGGCCATAACACACATGAGAATCAACTAGATGCTGGTTTTGTGCTCAGTGCTCTTAGAAATGCAGAAGTAGAGTATGCAGAAAGCCAAACAGCAACGTTTTATAATATTACACAGTCCACAAACCGTTACACAGCATTTATAGACCAATGCACAACTGTCAATTCTGTGACACAACACTGAGGAATGGAACCTGCAGGTTACTTACGTATACATTTCATAGTGTTAAGAAACCATCTGCCAGACCGATTGCAAGTATACTTCCTCATGCCGCTGTGATGGACGTAACCAGGCCTACAGGTATATGTGACCTCTTCACCAGGTTGATATTCTTTCTTATCTACATCAATTGTTGCAAATGGCACTTCAGGTAGCTTTGGGCAGGCTAGAAGAAAGGAACCACTTAACAATAAAAGGGGTACAATGCAGAAGAACTTGTTGCATCAGTTATCAAACTTGAGCATAGATTTTTTTATTACTGTATTATTAAAACTGGATAAAATGACGTGAGCTCTTAACACGCGTGGCATTTCCCTGTCTGTAATTTTCTATAGACTGAGCCTCAGTACAGTTTAAAAATATTTATAGACTTTGTGGTTGCCAGATAGAAAGGAAAGATATAGCAGGGCAGGAAGGGAAGTTTCATAAACAGTTCCTAGCCATTAGGACTGGCAGCAAACTTCTGGCAGGGAAGAAGAGCGGAGGGTTCCAGTTTGGGAAAGCACGAGGCAAAAAGGGTGACTGGTGTGCAATGTGGGGAGGGATGCACAAAACCTTGGATTCGGCAGGAGGAGTGGGACACAAGAACCCCTGAGAGGAGGAGGAGGAGAGGGGCAGTCACACTTCGGCTTAAAGCAGAATGAAGGAAGCTTGTGTGGAGAAAGGAGGAAAGCAGAAAACCCTGGTATTAATGTGCTCAGGTTACAGAAGCCAAATAATTTATGACCTTCCACTAATTAGGTTTGCATGACATTTGTTCCTAATACTAATTTCCTTTGCCTTCCCTTTTAGCATCTGTCTTATAAAACTTTATTCCCCACCGGGGAATGTGAGGGAGGAAGAAACAGAGGAGAGTTCCAAGGAGGAGAAGTTTTTAAGATCTTTTCAGCTACTTGCAAAAGGCAAGAGGTTTGTAAAACTGCCATAACCTCCAGGTTTTCCATCCTTGCTTAAGCTTGGCCTATCGAATATTCTTTGCTATTAGAAAGGGAGAGACACTTACTGTTTCCTGCAAGAACACAGTGCGTCAGAGTAACTATCCACAAGAACAGCGCAGTTGAATACATTGCTGCCAGTTTCCAAGCTTTCAAAATGACCCTCAATGAAATGTTTGTTTTCTTAAAAAGAAAGGTATTAACAAAACGATGGCTAAAAATTAACTTTTCTTATTTACTCTAATCCTAGTAAACAAAAGATAAAATCATTCTCAGATTACTGGGAACAGAGGCCTAAATGATCATCACATGTTTGTTTTGTAGATATTATAGGAACACATATTTTAATCTGTTTTGAAGATCTTTCATCGCTGCCTGGTTATTGCCTCAAGTCATGTCATTCTGTCATCTTTCAAGCACAGAGGGACTAACTTTCAGTTCCCTCATGCCAGTGGGTATATTTTGGGTAGCACAAGTGGCCCAGCAATGGAATTGCTAACAGAAACTCTTCTGTATGACTCCATTTGCATATTTTTTTCCTCTGCCATTAAAAGGCATCTCTGAACCTTTCAGGGTCAAGAATCCAAGTTGGTCCCAGAGCTGATTTTCTGGCCTCTCTCATCCTGCTCCCACTGTACTTGCTTGGCAAAACTACCATTAAACTTCTTTTGTACAGTGTACA